>NC_133308.1:7107190-7147375 GCF_012295235.1 Primulina huaijiensis | reverse complement strand
CAGCCAGGGCAAGTTACACTTATGTACCCATAACCTGCAAGTTAACAATCCCATTTTCTTTACTCATCGATCCAGACACGGGGTACTAAGTAATTAAAGGAGATAAAAAAAAAAGTGTACCTTGCTCGATGAAAACAAGGCGGGGATATGGATGGAAATTGGGCAAAGAGAGGGCATTAGGCCGGAGGATGTTTCTCATGGCAACTACTCCAGCACATTGGAACTGGTCATCTCTTTCGTTCCATAACTCGGTCTCTCCGCCTTCAGAACGGATCCTCTGGGAGGGCTGCGCCGCCGTGATGCGCTGCAAACGGCATTGCTGCTTCTCGGTCAGCTGGAAAGGGGTTCTCTCGCCAAATGATGATGAAACCAGAAGTGACAGGGACAGTGCTAGCAGAAACCTGGGCACCATTGTCAAAGACCAAACAGTTCGTATAGTATGGTTGAAGATGGGAGATTTGAAGATTAAAGCGGTCCATTTTATAGGGCTGGTGGCAGTGAATTGTTCCATGTTTGCACTTGCATGGAGGGCGGGCTTCGGACACGTTCCACGAAGAGAAATGCATGAAATTCTATACGTGGTGAAGTGAGGATTTAATTTGCTTACACCTTTTGCATGGGGGAAACACTTGGCCAACTATCTCTAGGGATCTAAATTATGTCTCATAATAGTTAGTGAGTGACCATACCACCTGTTTCCTTCTGATCATTAGTCATTACCATTAATGTTCAGAAATAGAGAATCTAACGTAGTGTCAAATTAACGAAACTCAGCCAAAAATAACTTGTTTTTTTTAAAGAAAAACTTTTTATTTTATTAACAATATCTGACCTTTTTCGTGTTGGTCTACTAAATATTTGAAGAAAATTAATTTTTTTGGCGACGTGGTATAGTCATTAATTTGATCGAGATGATCAGAAAATAAAAATTAGTATATCAATTAATTTTAAATTTTGATCATTTTTTTCTACGCTTTTATCCAAATCGAAGCATTTACTTCACGTTTTACGCTTAATCCATGGTTTTTCTAAGAACACATACTATAACAAAATAAATATATATATATGATAAGTGCATTTTATGCACTTAAATTATTGTTATACTTCATATAGATTGCTAGTCTTTTTGGGCGGTTTTACGCTCTTTTGTTGTTTTTTGGTGTGATTGCAGGAATCTAGATGCGGCTACAACATGTGCATGAAAACGAGCTAAAATGGCGTCTAGGAAAAGAAGCGTGAGCAATCAAAAACTCAGAATACCGGGAGTCTCGCGCATATGCGCGCGGCGCGACAGTCAAACTCAAATAGGGTTCTCGTGGACTTTAAAAAGGGGATGGAGAATATTCTAGGGGGCCGTCATATCACTCGAGAAAAGGAGAGGAAAAAAGTCAGAGCACGGAACACGAAGAACAGAGACAGAAGACGTTGAATCCGGACACGGAAACGCACTTACATCTCTCGCCAACACGTTCTTAACTCGGTTTCTTACTTTTACGTTTTTAATTATTACAAGCAGGTTTTGTATTGATTTAAATTCGAGTATGAACTAATTTTATGTTCTAGAGATTGATGTAGTCTTGGCTTAACCTATGTTATTTACGCTTTGACTTTTCATCTAATTAATTCATCGTGTTTATTTGTGATTTCTTGTCATTAACGCTGTTGAATTACTGGCCATAATTCGACTGAACTAATAATTGAGATCTAACACTCGAAAGAGGTGATCGAAATTAGGACAAGGGAAATCACATCGTTAGATATTTATAACGTGCAAAAGACGTATAATTCTGACGATTCCATAAGAGAACTTTGGGTGCATTTATTACGTGTTATTTGATTTCGAATAGACATATTAAAATCGGTAATAGGTAATACAATTCTATTTAACACTTGAAAAAGGGAATAGGAAAATTGCGAGTTCTTGGTTAGTAAACACGATGCAATGTAATAACATGTTAGTTGATTTTAATTTAGCATAAGGGAAACCAGACGAAATCATATCTCTAGATTTATTTACTCAGTGCATTTCTATTGCGTGCCAGAATTACAGCATTTGTTATTTTATTTGATTTGATTACAAACCAATTATTCGATTTGTCTAAATAAAGTGAGCTATGTCAATTATGGTACTTAATATTCAAGTTTAAATAATTACTCTTCGTGGGATCGATATCTGTACTCAAACCAGTACTTAAACTTGACATCGTATACTTGCGATAGTGAAAATTTGCGACAATATAATATCATAGGAATCTTAATTTTAGTCTTACATTTTGTTACGTTAACTGTATATGAGTGATAATAGTAATGTGATGGATGACCTCTATGGAACTTTTCATGCGTCAAGCTGCTGATATTACGCCACTTGATTTGGTTGGATAGGTGAGCCATAAGAGAGTGACGTCAGATCTTAACAGGTAATATTGAATCTGTTGGGGATATGGTTGACAAGAGAAAGAGTAAAACTGATCTCTAAAGGATATGAGACAACATCAACAGATAGAAATACACTTCTCCGGAATCATAGGCCTAACAACCCTACCCATTAGTACCCAGGTTGGTGCATTATGCACTATCACGAGTATAAGACAATAAAGTTGTGTTTTGGTTAACAGCTATAGCTTTTGACCTAGTTGTAAATTTTTTATCCTAACAATTGCAATCAGAGCGAAATCATGAGTTCGATTCTCCCAAGAAGCATATTTCTACACTTCATGGGGAGATATTATTGAGTTAAGTGTACATAAGTGAGAGTAATGTTGTGGTGAGTGACCTCCTAGGAAGTTCTCTTGCGTCAAACTGCTGACGTCGCGCCACTTGATCTGGTTGGCTAGGTGAACCGTAAAAGAGTAACGTTGGATATTAACATGTAATACTGTCTCTACTGGGGATAGGTCTGATGATATGAAAAATGTAAGACTGATCTCTTAAGGGATATGAGACAATATTAGCATATAGACACATCTCCTTGGACTCATGGGCCTAACAGCCTGACCCATTAATACCAAGTAAGTACACCCTCCGCTGCCACAAATATAAAGAAATAAAGTTGCGTCTTGGCTAACAATTATAGTTTTTGAGTTAATGGTAAACGTTTGATCTTATTTAAGATACTTTATATATAAAAAAACCAAATTTTGGTTAATCAAATTTTTTTTATTTCCATTGTTTCATATATTTTCGTGAAACGTCCACTACTTTTAACTTTAAAATCCTACTAAATTTTTTTTATATATAAAATTCGAAACCTTTAATTAAAACCACACAACCTTTCAAAAATCGTAAATGCATAAAAATTCCATAAATCGTCAACCACCAAAATCATACGTCAACATTTAAAAATAATCCAAAATTGAACTTCAAAATAAAGCATAAATCTCTAAATAGAAAATCCTCAAAATCTTTTCGCAAAACTTTTAAATACTAATAAGTGCGGAAAATAAATATCCTTCGGGAGTGTACTGTTAGACCCGATCCACTCAAGCGTCAGCGCCTCCCTCAAAATCATCATCGTCTGCAACCATCCAAACCTAGTGAGTCTAATGACTTAGCACGTTCTAACCATGAGTAGCAAATAATACATATACAAGCACATGCATTAAAATCATACTTTTATTCAAAATAGACTTGTAATCATAAATAAATCATAAATCGTCAAATCGTAAAGCTGTCAATCATTTATCATTTCTGGTGAAATTTGATCTTTGAAAATGACTAGCCTTTATCCTCTGGTCAACTGATCAGTCTTAGCTCACTATTGCGCACGGGGACGGGCACAACGCACCGACATAAAATGGAAATACAATCGTTGGGATCTCTCTGGAGCCTTTTCCCGTAAACGGGCTCCCTCTGGAGCCTTCTCCCTCACGATATTCCCAAAAATCATATATCATATTCTTTTTGTCATAGTCAGTTCACATCCTTCAAAATATTTTTCTTTTTTTTTAACCATAAAATATTGTGTCCTTTCCACATTCGAAAAATAGCATTTTAACAATAAAAATTGTACAGCTTTACCGTAAATCATAAAATCTCATATTTTCATCGTAAACATTTTAAAATATCATTTAGCATGTATTATAATTCCTCGGGACGCTGTCAGACCTTTCAAACTACCCGGGACGTAAATGACTATTTTATCCTTGGACTCTAAAATTCTCGATTTTGACTTTTCTTACTTTTATTGACTCGAGCCTATCCCAAATCATCGTATCAGCTTAAAATTGACTTCTAATATTTTTCTTAGCCGTAAACCCGATCCTTTTCATTGAATCACTTAATAACTAACTTGTGAAGCGTTTTAAACCCGAATAAATTCATAACTTATTATTTTCATCCCAAACTTTAAACATAGCCTTTTTGTTCCTAAACTATCCCCGTGAGCCACGAGCCAACCCCCCGTGAACCCACGGTTCGATCATTGTTCACCCCTATGACACAATCGAACCACCTTCCCACTTTCAAGCCATACACCTATTTCCATTGAGCCGCCCCAGACCACGACCCAGCCTTCTTGGACCCTCACTGACCCATCTAACTACCCAGAGCCCTACGCACTCAGCTCAAGCAACCTGCGCAGCTTCTCCTCCATGGCTGCGACTCTCACGCTAAACCCCTAGCAATTCTGTGGCTTCAACCCCTGGCCACCTTCCCGGCCTCCTAACCACCCTCCTAGAACTAAATGAACCCATATGGCACATCCTGCAACGCCCAGCCTTCCCCTCACAAAACCGAGCTGCGCGCTGATCACCCTCATCTCCATGCGAAGCCTGGTGCCTTTCTCCCTCAGACCAGCGGACCGCCAGCCCTTAGCCACTAGGACCCTCACCCTTCGCCCCCCCTCTCAGACCGTTATGAGCCTTCTGGTTCGAACCCAGGTGCTGCGCTCAGCCTCTGGCCCCATACACGGCCGTGCACGTGACATTATTGCATGGCCACAATTTCTCAAAATCTACTCGTTTCCGTTCCTGTCCCTGCGTACTCTCTAAACCTCGATCCATCCATCGACTCCTGCTTAAACGACTCTTTTCTTAACCCTTAAACATCTCTCTATGGCAGCGATGTCCTTAGGAATCATAGTGTGTTGCCAAGACAGTAAAAACGTTAAAACATTAAAATAAACATTCAAACGATAAATAAATCGTCCCATATAATTTCATGCTAAAAAAAACATAAAACACACATATTATGATTTGAATGATGCAAAAAGAAGGGTTTAAAATGTGTCTTTGCGTTAAAAATACTCGAATAGTCGATAATCGTTGCAGGAATTCGGTGGGCGATCGGAGCGACGTTTCGACTGTTTCTTTTGCGTAAAAGTGGCATGAATCGATAGTGCTACATATGATGAAGGATCGGTGATCGTTGGATCGAAGGAATCAAGTCAAAAAAAATCGAAATCGTAGGCTAGAAACTATCGGCTGTTTGTGTGTGTATTTAATGTGTGTTTTAGGTGTCCTTCACGTGGATTGTGTTTGGGTGTGTGAGTTGCCAACTAATAAATACTTAAACATAGTTTATGTTTAATCAAACTCTGATAAATAATTTAAACATTAATTAGATAATTAAGTTAACCCTCAAGCTTTATTTAAAAATTTAAATACTAATATCAAGATAAACTCCAATTTAAAAGATTGATATTTCTATCTTCAAAACTTGTCATAAAAAAATCTTAAATTTCCACTTAAATACTAATTAAATAAATTAATTAAGGCATAAAAATCATTATAACATATTTCACAACAATTTCAAGAATTAAATCCTCACTTTTCAAAAATTAATATTTTTAAATACTTAAAATCTTACAAATCGTCTAATAATTAAATTAGACCTTAAAAAAGTAAAATTCGTAAATCATTTAAATTACTAATTTTCTTGGGTTAAAAATAAACATAAAATTTAATCTTAGCACCTTAGTTGTCTCCGATCTCCTCTCCCGGTCTGACTTCGAATATCCGGACAGAAAATCCTTAATTTCGTGAATTCATGTAAAATTATGCAATTAACCATTTAATCATATTAAAATGTACCAGTTATGCATTTAAATAAAATAAATAAACAATTTAACTAGTTTTCATGCATGCGGTTTACGTGGGCTGAATTTTTTCGGACGTTACAAATGTGAAAATAATTCTGCAATATTTTGTATGCCCATACTAAAATTTGTGATAAATTATAATTATTTTAAGATCAAAATATCTTTATTTTATATTTTATTTATATATGATGAAATATTATGAATTTATTTTTAAAATATTAGTTGTTTACATAAAAAAAAATGTATTTGATGTTTTCTAGGGTAAATCAAGATTTTATTATATAAGAAAAAATATTATAAGGATAATTTTGTCTAATAATATATTAAGTAAGATGGAATGTTATTAAAAAAAAATATTTGGAGTGTAAATAACATTAATTTTAGAAATTCACAAACTGAAATAGTAAAAACACTTTCAATTCTCCAAATTCAGCATTTTGCTTTCTCTATATTTATAGTTGTGCTAGATTGCGACCAATTTTAATGATTATAATTAACATGGAAAATAAATGTTTATTTGTTTCTCAAAACACCTGTCATAATACATATTTGATCGAGGAAACTGTATTTACAAATACGCCTTGAATTCTTGAATTCTCTTTTTATTTCTTTCATACTTTTAATTATCACGTTGTATTCATAATCTGTTTAAAATGATTAATTTTAATTAGTATTTAGATTATATTAAACACTTATAAAAAGCCTTTTACACTTAAATTTAAGGTAGGGTTGGGATTACAAGCCTAAAAAATTTATATGTTCATTGAAAAATTAGGGAATATAACTTGTAATTTGTCCATTAACTTGTATAATTTAATTGAGTTTCGGTCCATTAAATTTTTAAAATTTGTTTAGGTATACTAAATTTTAAATTTAACCTATTTTGGTCTAATTGTTGTCGTGACATTGAACAATTCAGTAATCTCCGATGTCATGTCAATATTTTTCGGTGGCACGTAAAAAGTTAGACAAAAAAGCGAAAAATATAATGTACAAAAACTAAATTTTGAAAACTTATTAGACCAAATTTTAAAATTTTACAAGTCAATGGACCAAAAATATATTTCTTTTTGTTTAGAATTATACTAAATTTTTATTAGGAAAATAGTTTTTTGGTCAACAAACTTGTTCAATTTTGAGTTTTGATTCACTAATTTTTCAAAGTTAAGTTTTGATACACTAACTTTTAATTTTCAATATATTTTGATATAATTACTAACGTGACATAGAAAAATACTGATGTGATATCGAAAAATGATGACGTATGATAAAAAAAAATGCTGATATGATATCGAAAATTGATGAATATGTGGAGGTGTTTAGAGGGAGTGAATAAACATCTACAATTTTTTTTCTTAAGTCTGAATTGTGGTGAGCTTCACTATTTTTAGCATCTGAAACCTTATCTCAACCTTAAAAGTTCAGTAGACAACTAGAAGAATCAGTGCAAATGAGTCCAGCAGAAATTTGTGAACCCGAGTGACAATCAGTAGACTGTGAACAAAATGATAAAGAAGTGTATAACATAAAGTAAACACGCAGAGACTGTTTATGTAAGCTCAAAATCTTAATCCTTCTATGTTTCTCATTTTTATGTTTCCAGAATATATCCATTAAAAAACTTTAGTTTTATAACTTTTGTAAACACCGACTTCAGTAGGACATATACACAGCTTACTGAAATTCTTAGCAACAATTTCTAAAAGAACTTTAATCGATTTCTGAACAGAAAGAATTCTATGTCAGTTACAAAATTCATACAAATATATGATGTAAATTTGAAATAATTGTTAGTGTAAGTTAATCACAGATGATCTGTGGAAAATTTGATATATCTTTATGTGAATGTTTGAATATTTTTTAGCAAAGCTTTGTGAAGGATCGTTTGCTGGGCACCTTGAAGTACTTCAAACAAAATATTCTCCAAGAGCTGCAATAGCTCATGTTCTAAGAATGTTTACACCGATGAACTAAATCGAGTTTGATTAAGAATCAAGCGGAAAACACTCGAAGTAATCCTTCGTTAAGAGAAACTTATATATTTTATATATTGTGCAACTGAATAACTGAAAATAGGGGAATCAGTTGTGGCATATATCAGTTCAGTTATAGTAACAACTGAACTGACGGATGCTTTAGCTGATCAAATCAGTTGAAAACAAAAGTTAAACAGTTAAAAGATACATGATATGTTTATGGATGTTCGGAGACTTCAACTGCTCCTACGTCATCCCTTCTACCACATTGGGTAGGTTCACTAGAAGACTTTGATTTATACAATTCTTTGTACAAACCCACCCAGTTTAGGACTTACCCACTGCCTAACTGAACTCCTAGACTAGACTGAAGGCAGCACCTCCCAGCCAACACTTGTTTAACGTCTGTGTGTCAAAGACTACATACACAAGTTTAATGTCTTTGTGCAAGACTGTATTTTGGGTGGTGGTGTGTGTGCGTGTGTGAGAACTGAACAATGAACACTACTCGAAAGTGTTCTCACACATTGAGTGGAAAATAAATGTTTATTTGTTTCTCAAAGCTCCTTTCATAATACATATTTGATCGAGGAAACTGTATTTACAAATACACCATTCATATGCGATCCTAGAATTCTCTTTTTATTTCTTTCATACTTTTAATAATCACGTCGTATTCATACTAATCTGTTTAAAATGAATAATTTTAATTAGTATTTAGATTATATTACACACTTATAAAAAAATCTTTTACACTTAAATTTAAAGTGGGGTTGGGATCACAAGCCTATAAAATTTATATATTCATTGAAAAATTAGGGAAAATAACTTGTTTTGTCCATTAACTTGTATAATTTTGAGTTTCGGTCCATTAAGTTTTTAAAATTTTTTTATGTACACTAAATTTTAAAATTTGCCTATCTTTGAGCGTTTATGACAACGGTTCATAGAATCGTTGTCTATTAGCGTGTTTTTTTGGACAATCGACAGTAAATTGTTGTCATATTTAGCGGACGGTTATAGCAAACCGTCGCTAATTTCAAAATTGCGACGGTTTTGCTTTAAACCGTCGCTAAATTGAAATTAGCGATGGTTTAAAGTAAAAAAAGTCGCATTTTTAAAATTAACGACGGTTTTACTACAACCATCGCTAATTTTAGCAAGGTTTTAGCATAATCGTTGCTAAATATAGTGACGATTATAAGCAAAACCGTCGCAAAATTTAAACATGCAACAGTTTTGAAAATACCGTCGCTATTAGCGACGGTTTTACAAATAACCGTCGCAAACTATCTATAAATACAAGCATTTTCGATCCATTTTCTTCCACCCCACTTCACAAAACTTAAAATTTTTCTCTCTTACACAATTTTACCACTTCACAATACTTAAAATTTTTATCTCTTACACGATTTTAGTTTCGATTTAGGGTAAATTTTTTCGTTTTAATTTTTGGTAAATTTTTAAGTGTTGGTCAAGATTAGGAATATTGTTAGCATAGTAAGATTGTAAATTTTTTAGATTTATTAAATTATTAAAAGTAAATTTTTTATTTTACTGAAAATATTAGCGAGGGAAATCATGAAAAAACCGTCGCTAAAATTAGCGACGGACTTTATGGCTAACCGTCGCTAATTTTAGCGACAATTTATTAAACCGGTTTTTCATAAATTCGTCGCTAATTTTATCAAATTGTAGCCACAACAACGGTGAAAAACCGTTGTCTTTGAGCGAACCCTTTAACAACAGGGGCTTCAAAAACAGTTTTAAAAAGACTACGACAACGGTTTTAGTATCTGAAACATTATCTTAACCTTAAAAGTTAAGTAGACAACTAGAATAATCAGTGCAGAATGAGTCCAGCAGAAATTTGTGAACCAGATTGACAATTAGTATACTGTGAACAAAATGATAAGGAAGTATATAACATAAAGTAAATCACAAAAAGATTGTTTATGAGAGCTCAAAATCTGAATCTTTCTTGTTTCTCATTTTTCTATTTCCAGAATGTATCCATTAAAACACTTTGGTTTTACAATTTTTGTAAACACCAACTTCAGTAGGACATATATACTGCTTACTGAAACTCTTAACAACAATTTATAAAAGAATTTTAATCGATTTCTGAACAGAAAGACTTTTTATGTTAGTTACAAAATTCATACAAATATATGATGTAAATTTGAAATAATTGTGAGTGTAATTTCATCAAAGATGATCTTTGAAAAAATCTGATATATCTTTATGTGAATACTTGAATATTTTTCAGCAAAGCATTGAGTTTCTGAAAAATAGCTGATCGTTAATCGATTGAGTGTCTAGAGAATTTGTTGAAACCTGAGATTTTCTTTTGTAGATAAATTCCAAAGTTCTTATATGAACGAATATAATTCATCCGTATCAAAAGTTATAACAAAAATAGTACTTAATGTTCCGTGTCATTCTAAATATAGTGAGTAACAATTAATTTCTGCGACACCGACATTCAACGACAATATCGTTTTTGTTTGTATTCTCTGATCATCTCTGAACGATTAGAGTTGCTCATAGAATGTCTTCACAAATAAAGAAACATATCTGATACTGATTGTTGGTCGTTTATATAGTTCAATAGACAATAGACGTGTCTAATCACTAAGTGGAAAATATCTTTCTTAGTTTGGTAGGCCTTAATTTTTTTTTTTTTTCTGAAAATACGTGGGACATCTGTTAAACAAGGACTATTGAAAATAATACGTTTGATGAATTTTAATGCTTGTGACTTTTAAATGAATTAAGGCGCATCACTAAAACTTATAAATACTCAACATACGACTTATCATTTGTCATTTTAACAATTGAACCAAAATAATCAAAAATTAAAAGTTAGAGTATCAAAACCAAATTTTAAAAATTTAATGAACTAAAACACAAAATTAGACAAGTAAATGAACTAAAACTTGAAATTTAAAAAGTCCATGAAAAAAATCATTTTGTGGCATTTTATATTTTTTTTAAAATTAAGGTATTATTATATTTATTTCTATTATTCATTTGCTAAACTAAAATAGACATGTGCCATAATATTAACACGTGTTTTTTAATGGAGCCGTTATTTGATCGTTACAATTTTCCTTGTACCTGATCCAAACGCCCTCTTACTTCCTACAAAGGTACGCACGCAGGTGGCAAAAGAAGAAGGCCACAAACACCGATGGGGAAGGATTCAACGATTCCGAATACGTGGGGTTCTCCTAAACTTGCCCTCCTCCTCCACAAACCTATTCACCTTCCACGCATTCAACGTCAAACCTCGTTACATCGGTCATTTTTGCTCACACCCGCCTCGACGATTCGAGAATTTAGGAATCAAAACCCAGGAAATCAAACTCTCGACCCGCCGGACAGATCACCGGAAATTTTATTTTGGCCCTTTATCAAGATTCTGACGGGATTCATTTCAAGATTCATATATTATATCCTTTATTATCGTATATAGGTGTCGTGTTGCGAATTGATGGATATTGGGTCCAACATTGGGATAAGAAATTAGGGTTCTTGAACAGAGAATGAATGTTCTTGACTGATGCAGTCGGGATTCTTTAATTTCTTGAATCAAGATGGTATGCTTACATGAATGCATCATGCATGTCTGAGGTTTTCTTTCTTCAATCAAGATGGTGGTTGGTGTCTGTCACTCTTTATCACGTTTGATTGTTTTATTTAAAAAATGGAATTTGAAATGGTTTTTTATTATTGTTTTTTTCCAATGCTGAATCTTGGTGATTCTTGAATCCCATTTGAAATCATCATCGGTTGGGTCTTAGATAATTATTAGATTTGAATTGGAAACTATATTGGTGGTTGACATTTCAAGGTTTACTGTATTGTCTGTGATTATATATTTATATGTTCAGGTGCAGGTCCTATCCTGTGTCATCTGTTTTTTGTTAATTAGTATCCATGTTCATGTCTAGACCAAAATAAATAAATGCAATAATGAGGAAAATAAAATGTTCTAGATGGGAGGGTAGTGTTTTAAAAATTTAAGGGTGAAACCGAGATTGTTCTATGAAATATAAGAAACTGTGAAAGCAAAACCTAACCGTTGAGTTTTGCACGCTCTTTTTTCGTAGTAGACTTTCAACATCACTGTTTAATGAAGTTTCTTGAAAGCACGCAGTTTTACTTTTCTCCTGCTATGTGATACAGAAATTGAAATGGATTGATCCGTGGTATATGTAGGTAGGTTTTTCTTCGCACCATTCTCTCACTCTGTGAAAACTTTGTGAATTTGAAATGCAGAGTGCACCAGTCACTATCATTGTCGGGTCTCATGTTTGGGTTGAAGATGCAGAAGTTGCTTGGATCGATGGAGAAGTAACAAAAATAACTGGACAAGAACTTGAGATCCAAACTTCTAAAGGGGCAAAGGTAGCTTATCAAATAGACTGCACTTTATATATGAACTTACACGTCTCTAAAGCATACTGAAGTGCTTTTTCTATTTTTTGCACATTGCAGGAGGAATTTTTTTACTAATTCAAAATGCAAATGACTTTCATTTGAAACCATATTTAGCTGTATCTACTCCCTCCATAGTTTATTGTAATCAGAGAAGATGAATATAATGTGAAAACTAAGAACAAACAAGATGTATTTTCCACCATTTAGCAATAAACACGAGCCTTTTATTCTTTCATATTATTGCTCAGTTTAGTCTGCTTTTGACATATCAGAATCCATATAATATAGATGACAATTTGTCTTTCTCCAAGACCTCTCCAGTGGTCATTATTCACTAATATGTTTTTTTCCTCAAGGTTACTGCTAACTTATCGAAAGTATACCCTAAAGATGAAGATGCACCTGCTGGAGGAGTTGATGACATGACCAAGCTATCTTATTTGCATGAACCAGGAGTTTTACAAAACTTGTCCTCAAGATATCAACTCAACGAAATATATGTAAGATGAATTTAATTTGAGCTCGAATTCATCTTTGATCGTTGTTCTTCCAAGCGAGAGAGCAAAACTACTGCAATTATGCGCTGTTCTATCACAATAATGTATCCTATTTTGATGTTATGACAGACTTATACTGGAAGCATCCTTATTGCCATAAATCCTTTTCAAAGACTTCCTCACCTATACAATGCCCACATGATGGAGCAGTACAAGGGAGTTCCACTTGGAGAATTGAGTCCTCATGTATTTGCCATTGCAGATGTTGCTTTCAGGTGATAAGGAAGGAAATTGTTATTTGTTGCCACATTACTTTATAAAGATTAGTCCAGTTATCTCTAAGTCTGTTGAGCTGAATTAGGGCAATGTTTAACGAGGGAAAAAGCAACTCGATACTGGTAAGTGGAGAAAGTGGTGCTGGTAAGACTGAAACTACTAAAATGCTTATGCAATACCTTGCCTATTTGGGTGGCCGCAAAGGAACCGAAGGACGGACTGTGGAACAACAAGTTCTTGAGGTAATTATCTAACTATTATACTACAGGTCTTGTTTAATTTGATATCATTTATAAAATAAAGGATTTTCTCAAAAAAGGACATGCAATGATGTTAACATGTGAAATTTGAGGAAATAAAGGTAATAGACATCCATTGCCAAGTTTGAGTTCTGAAACTTCATGACCACAATGAAGTCCCATAAGGTTCTATACATGCCAACGTGTCGTGCCCTCCCTTAAATCAGTACGTCAATATTTTACAGTTGACAGCTACTGCCGGTATGTGGTAAGAAAGGTCTATCCAAATGAAAGTTCAAAGCTTGGTGAGCATTTAAGTTAGGTGCTGCTGAGTCCATCCAACTATCTAACATCAAAGACTTCACTGATACTTCATATAAAATTTTCCTTGTATCTCTGATTCGTTTTAACCCTAATTGGTGTGCAGTCAAATCCAGTACTTGAAGCATTTGGAAATGCAAAAACTGTGAGAAATAACAATTCAAGGTGAGTCGTTGCCCTAGTCCTGCTATTATATAGTTCATAGAAGTTTGCACTTGACATACTTTATGTGTTGTTCTGCAGTCGATTTGGAAAGTTTGTTGAAATTCAATTTGATAAGAATCGACGAATATCAGGGGCAGCCATAAGAACGTATCTTCTAGAAAGATCTCGTGTCTGCCAAGTTTCGGACCCTGAACGGAATTATCACTGTTTTTACCTACTTTGTGCAGCACCACAAGAGGTAGTCTACTTCCATATAATGTTGCATTATGTAGCTTATTTAGATTATTCGGCAAATATATAGTCACCCATAGTTATGAATAAATTATTCTTCTTCTCAGGAAATTGAGAAGTATAAGCTGGGACACCCAAAGACGTTCCACTATCTTAATCAATCTAATTGCTATGAACTAGTTGGTGTAAGTGATGCTCGTGAATATTTGGCAACTAGAAGGGCCATGGATGTAGTTGGAATAAGTCAAAAAGAGCAGGTACTTCGATACACCGGCATCTTCATGGTGCCATATTCGCTATTCTCTCTCTCTCTCTCTCTCTCTCTCTCTAAGATACTCAAATTATCTTAATATTCAGGATGCAATTTTCAGAGTAGTGGCAGCAATTCTCCATCTTGGCAATGTTGAATTTTCTAAGGGAAAAGAGATTGATTCATCAGTTCTCAAGGATGACAAGTCCAAATTTCATCTTCAGACTACGGCAGAGCTTCTCATGTATGACTGCACTCATATTTATAATACTCCTCAGCAGCTTATTGTTTTTTTTCATCAGGTGTGATCTTAATGCCCTGGAAGATGCATTACTTAAGCGAGTGATGGTCACTCCAGAAGAAGTGATTAAAAGAAGTCTTGATCCTGATGGGGCAACCGTTAGTAGGGATGGATTAGCCAAAACTATATATTCTCGTTTATTTGATTGGTATGGCGTTCTTGTGTCATTGCATTAGCTTTCACTTTCAGGTTGAATAACTGGTTACTATTTGTTTGCTGGTTTAAAAATTCTGATGTGAGGTTCCAAAAACTTGCAGGTTGGTGGACAAAATAAATGTATCTATTGGGCAAGATAAAAATTCAAAATGCCTTATTGGTGTTCTTGATATATATGGTTTTGAAAGTTTTAAAAGTAATAGGTAACTGTTGGCCCACTACCTTAAACATAACTACATAAGACTCCTTTTCAAATTTTTTAGGACTCTTGACTGACTTAAAATTTATGCGTCTAGTTTTGAACAGTTTTGCATTAATTTTACCAATGAAAAGCTGCAACAACATTTCAACCAGGTAAGCAATTGATATATTTTGTTGTGGACTATAAACTGCTGCCACCACAAAACTGACACTTGACAAATTCTTCTTTCAGCACGTTTTCAAAATGGAACAGGAGGAGTATACAAAAGAAGAGATTGACTGGAGCTACATAGAATTTGTTGACAACCAAGATGTCCTAGATCTTATTGAAAAGGTTGATTTACACAATATTTGAACTGCTATGCTTTGGACTACATTTAGTTGTTGGTTATGTCGCTGAGAAGCTGGCACATTAGCCAAATACTTGGTGCAAGAGGTGGAAATTATAATAAAATCAAAACTTATAGGTCCATGTCAATTTTATTCTGAAATAAAGAATCTTTATGTAGATTCCTGTTGAAAAGAAATTGACCATACCCTTGTCTCATCTTTCCTGAAGTATACATGAATGTCATTTCTTATACGTATTGTCATTTTTACTAGTTTAGTTCATTCTCATATATATGTAGATATCATTTATTTATATTCTTTTTGAAGGCCAAATCATTCTTCTCACCTTAATTTTTGTCCAGAAACTGGTACATAGGTATCTTTTCACAATTAATCTTTGAGAAATTTCTTATCTAAGTGCAAATTTGGATTAATTGTGCTCCTGAAGGTTGAATTACAACTGATATACTGTTTCTAAAACACTGAATGCTGATGCAATTTGTTTTGTTCCGATGCTTTTGTTCGGTCATGGCAGAAACCTGGAGGGATCATCGCACTTCTAGATGAGGCCTGGTATGATATTTATTATTTTTCTTGTAAGAAGCTTACAAAGGATTAACCTCTGTAAGATCTCTGTTATTAACTTGATTTTTTTTCCTGTTCCTAGTATGTTTCCGAAGTCAACGCACGAAACACTTTCGCAAAAGCTTTATCAGACTTTTAAATCCCACAAACGTTTCATCAAACCAAAATTGTCCCGCACAGATTTCACAATTGCTCATTATGCTGGGGAGGTGATCTGTATTAAGTTTTGATTTGTCCAATTATGTGTCTATAGTTTGGATTTCAAACTTGCATCTAATTTAAGTTTTTTGTTCTTTTTGTACTTGTCCAGGTTCTATACCAATCCGATCAGTTTTTAGATAAAAACAAAGATTATGTTGTTCCTGAACATCAAGACTTGTTGAGTGCGTCCAAATGCTCATTCGTAGCAGGGCTATTTCCTCCACTTCCTGAAGAGTCAACTAAATCCTCAAACAAGTCTTCTAAGTTTTCATCTATTGGTTCACGTTTTAAGGTACTTTCTATGTTCTTTTCCGACATATTCTATGTTCTTTTCTGACATATAATTTCTATGACCAAACGTTTGTCAATGTTTCCAATAGTTGAGCTTCTGAGCTCGGTAAAAAATGCAGAAACTCATGGTTTGACTAATTCATATAGGTCCAACTCCAACAATTGATGGAGACACTAAATTCTACAGAACCTCATTACATTAGATGTGTGAAGCCTAATAGTCTTCTCAAGCCTGCTATATTTGAGAATGTCAATATCATGCAGCAACTACGATGTGGTGTGAGTGCAGATGACTTATAGCTGTAGAAATCTATCGTTCTTAGTTACATGTCAAATGCACACTCAACTTATCGCTATTTTTTTCTTTTGGCAGGGTGTGTTAGAAGCAATTAGGATCAGCTGTGCTGGTTACCCCACCCGTAAGACATTTTATGAATTTGTTAATCGATTTGCTCTTCTTGCTCCTGAGGTTTTGGAAGGAAAGTAAGTGCTGGTTATTGTTGAGATTGTGACATGTAAATTAATGATTTTCTGAAATGGGTCTTTTAAGGATTTGCTGAAATAACCATTTTATGCATTATCATGTGAACAGTAATGACGAAAAGGTAGCGTGCAAAAAGATCTTGGAGAAGATGGGCCTCACTGGGGCTCAGGTAATGTGAATATGCTTTTTTGCTCATGACAAGAAGGGATACCAATTAACTTGATCTTGCTTAGGCTCTTGCAGCTTCATGTATTAAAGCTTTTCCCCTGAGAATTGAAGTTGTTTGAGCATTTTTTGGAAGTACAGGTTTTGGTGAAAGTACATACAAGCTTCAAGCTGAGCACAAATTTCTTAAATTCAGCCTTTTCAGTAAATTATTTCTACATGATTGTCGAAATCGATCGACCAAATTCAAATCATCCAAAAGCAATTAAAAACAATCGGAAGTTTTGAATATAATTTGAAAGAAGCAAAACAAATCATGTGCTTACTTATAACTTAACTGTAATGTTTGAAATGGCCCGGGCTTCTGAGATTTGCTTATGCTAGATATCCGAATTACATTTCTTTGAAGTTTTTTGCTTTTGTTTTTGCTCAAATGTTGTTTTATGTATTTCAGATAGGAAAAACAAAAGTGTTCCTGAGAGCTGGTCAAATGGCTGATTTAGATGCCCACAGAGCACTGAAACTTAGTAATTCAGCAAAAAAAATACAAAGAAAAATTAGAACTCATATTGCAAGGAAGCACTTTGTTGTTCTGCAGGAAGCAACAATCTTTTTGCAGTCCATATGCAGAGGTTTGCTGAATTAGAATTTTTCTTGTCAAATTTAACTATATACTCTAGGTCTGCAGAACAACAATCTTTATGCAGTCCATATGCAGAGGTTTGCTGAATTAGAATTTTTCTTGTCAAATTTAACTATATACTCTAGGTCAACTGTTACATATTGGAGTCCTTCATTGGCTTGAAGCGAAACATTCTAGACTTTCCACATGTGTGCATATTATTGTCCTTATGCTCAAGCAATTGAATTTATTTCTGATTCTGCCTCTCACATTTCATCGGCATTCACTTTTTTCATCTCAGGAAGGCTTGCCTGCCGATTGTTTGAAAATTTGAAAAGAGAGGCCGCTTCTCTTAAAATTCAGACGAATCTGAGAGGATACCTGGCACGAAAGAGCCACATGAAACTCAAATGCACAGTTATTGTGCTGCAGACGGGGATGCGTGTGATGACTGCCCGCAATGAATTTAGATATAGGAGACAAACAAAAGCAGCAATTGCTATACAGGTGATTAAGCAGTTCTCTAGGAAATAAATTTCTGGTTTACTGATGGTGTGTCCTTACCAGAAAAGTTCTTTTTCAGGCACACTGGCGTGGTCATAGAGCTTTTTCATATTACAAGAGCCTTATAAGGGCATCAATTGTGACTCAGTGCAGATGGAGAGGAAGGGTTGCTAAGAAAGAACTTCGGAAACTAAAAATGGTAGGGGATTGTTAAATAATCAACTGCATTTATTCTAAGAGCATAGAGAATACTTGTGCTGGGTGACAAATGCATTTTTAATCTATTATAACTCCTGGTATCTTATTAAATTCCACTATAAATATCAAATATCTGCAGGCATCAAGAGAAACAGGTGCACTTAAAGAAGCAAAGGATAAGCTTGAAAAACAGGTGGAAGACCTAAAATTACGTTTACAACTGGAAAAGCGTTTGCGGGTAAATATATTTTACTTATCTATTTTATTCCTGATATCAACTTTGATTTAATTTTTGTATCTACATATACATCACACTAACACTATCTATATATACATCACACTAACATTCATATATACACTCATATCTGCATACATTCACACACATAAGCATAGACACAATTATATTCTCGTGTGGACATTAACTACACCGTTATGCTTGCATTAGGAATAACGAGTGATATGCATAACTGAATTGCTCACGTGTACATGTACATACCAACATAAACAGATAGATGGGTGATTATACACTGAGAAAGACATCAACTAAAGGTTTGTAGTATCAGGGGCAAAATGATACAAGTGTACCCGTTTTTTTTTTGTTTTCTCATGGCAATATATTTTCTTTCTTCAATATTGTTCATAGTGAAAACTTTATTAATTGTTGGAAGATGCAATGTTTGGTGTTATATGGTTTAATGCACTGCGGTCTAACCAAAACTGGAATTGTTTAGACTGACTTGGAGGAGGCAAAGAGTCAGGAGATAACAAAGTTGCAGCAGTCCTTAGAAGATACACAAAGTAAATTGAATGAAACAAGTGCACTGCTTCTCAAAGAACGTGAGGCTGCTCAGAGAGCTATTGAAGAAGCCTCCTCAATTGTGATAGAAACCCCAGTTCCAGTTGAGGATACAGCAAAGATTGAGGCTATAACTGCAGAAATGGAACAATTAAAGGTAATGTTGGTGAATGTGATGCTTCTCCCTCTATGGTTGTGTGTATCGCAATGTCAACACTCTACGTTCTCATCTATTTCGCAGGATTCATTGAAATTTGAAAGACAACGAGCTGATGAATCTGAAAAAAAATGTGCGGAAGCCAAGGAATCGAGTGAGGAGAAGACTCAGAAGTTGGAAGAAACTGAAAAGAGAGTTCATCAACTTCAGGAATCTTTGAACAGGTAGTGTAATTCTTGTTACTTTTCCTCTTTTAATATTAACATTTTGTCATGAAAAACTCCAATAATTTCATCGGCATATGAAATTATTTCCACACTTGCAGTTATCTTATAAATTTCTTAAATCGATGATTTTCTTTCATTTAATACCTAGACGTAGACTGGGATTACACAATCAAGTTTAGAAATTGAATGATATTTTCAAATATCAAAGAATGGGAAGCAGTTTTTGCCTTCAGCATATATTATTAATGAAATTCTGATATTATGATTACCTGATATGGTTTTTAATGGGTTGGCAAATGTGAGCTTTGCTAATTGGATTAATTTGATTATATTTGATCGCACAATTATCTGAATGGTAACTGGTTGGAGCCACCACAAGTTTTTATTTCAATTGTATGTAACCTGTGCTCACTCATCTTTCTGCAAATTATTTTGTGGGGTTCGGAAACATGCATGTCTAGACGCGTTGTGCTCAAGGAGTCTGTAGACCCAGGAGCGATTCTCTGGATTGAACTAATTATATCTATAAGTTTGTATGGGATCTTTATCCAATAATCAAGGTCTGTAAAACGTTATTACTCAAAGTGAAATGAAAAGAATGACGAAATTGCTTGACAGCACACCTTGGCCTTCATGTTGATACTTACGATTGGTTGCAGGAGTTGCATCAATGGCTATTAAGATTAGAATGGCCATTTGTTTTATTTGACTAATGCTAGATATGATCTAGTGTGCCTCAGGATGATATACAGCATGTCAGGCCAGTTTTCAGAGCTCAAAATGATTTTATGTGCGTCATCCAACTTCAGTTCAACCTCAGGATTTGTTGCTAGAGATGATCTGGATGATGATACTTCCACTTCCTCTGATACCACATCTACCGATTCAGATTTCACCTTCCCAGCCCCTGATTCAACTCAAGAAAACTTTTCTTCTTTCAATCCCGGTGCTTTCCAGCTCATAGTTCAGGATCTTTCAGCAGCTGAAATCTCAGGTCAGTCTAGTTTCCTTAGAGTTCCTAGGTCTAGAACAAAACATTCCCTGATAGCAAGTTAGTGCTTGATCCAACGTTTTTTTGGTCTTGTTATACTACCTAATAAAACTCATAATATCCCATGATTCTTGCGATGAAGATTTAAAATCTTTCCTGTAAACCGATCATTCATTTGTACTTTCCTCTTCCCATTATTCTAAAAACAATTCCATTCCAAACTTAATTCACTTTTTGTTTAAGCAAGGTTGCAATGAGAAAAATTCGTTATACATTTCTTTTTCTGTTGATGGTTGCATTGTGCAGGAACCGAAAACTGGGAAAGTGATCGGGAGGGGGCATTCGATGACTTTTTCTGATGGAAGTTCTCTAACACTTTGTTTATCTAATCTCTGTCCTAATTAGAAATTAGTTTGTCTAGATGTTAATTTTGTTGTCTTAGCACATACCTCAGATTAACACGAAATAACTCTTGTTTGTTGTACAAAAGATTTACACGAAAATTTAACATTAGGACTTTTTACTTCTGTCTGCATACAACCTGTTAATATTATAAAGTATTCCTTATATTGATTTCATTCAGTTTTCAGGTCTAGTTTACATCTTGTATTGGTGGATAGTTGGAATTATATTCTTGTAGATTTGGAGATGCCAAACCTGTTTCTCAGATGATTCCAAAAGTTTAGATGGTTGAATTATGTGATCCATAAATAATTATGCTGAAGTCAAAAGATTGAATCAATCTAGTTTGGGGTTCAATGTGGTGATAATGTTTTTTTGAGACCTCTAATCTTTGAAAGCTTATTCAACATGAAATCAACAGCTTGTTCTTGATCTATTGGGTCTTTAGGCTATTATCATGTGCTACTGCCGGAACTGACAACCTATGTGAACGATTAAAATTTGTTATCCAATGCACACTGGCTTAGCTTTAAAATTAATTGAAAGTAATTGCTTGCACTATGTGTATGTATTTACATTCTTGTGGAAACAAGACTATATTGGGTTCATCACATGTCAGTTTGTGGTTATGCTTGTAGTATGGAATTTTTTAGTTTTTCACTCTTTGATCACTCGATATTCCTTAGCCCCATTTTCTCTCGTGTTATCCAGTGGTGTGCATTTGTTGTTTTGAGGTCCCTTATGATAGTTGGTCCATTTTTGAGTTAAATTCCTTGGAAGAAAAGACATAAGCCCCCCTCCCAGATCAGTACCAGTGGATGGTTTGCTTAAGCATCATCATCATCTCCATCTCCATCTCCATCTCCATCTCCATCTCTTTCTTTAGTCAGCTTCTCATCCTCCATCTCATTGACCTCTGGTAAGATTTCAAATTTTTCCACGCTGGCTATTTTTTCTAACAGGCATGTCTTTCATCTGATAATGCTTTCCTGTCTTTCAATTATCATTCTTACTTCCGTTCCTTCTATAGGCCATCATATCGTTGTTTCAGCCACGAGCTTGAGAATACCCAGGAGCATTGTGAATATACCTAGGAATGGTTTCCGAGATAAATTTAATAATTTTCTGTTATTCATCAACCAGATAACAGCCTGTTTTGGGGCTAATTAAGGTTGCGGTCTATCCCACGTTTTACAGGGACAGCTCTTCTGGAGCCATACTGGTGTGGCATAGATGAAAGATTGCCTGTTATCTCTTTTCCCTCCTATACTATTACTAGAACACCAAATCATTAGAAGTAATCTCCAGCTGTAGCACCATCCATTCGATAACTTTTGCGTCCTTAACTCTGAAAAAGCATAATCAATTTTGTGTTCTATACCTCCATTCTGTTCCAAGTAGGGACAAATAGAAGTTGGGTAATATTCTAATGTACCCTTGTAATCTTCTAGAATTTCTATCTTGGATTCATTTAAAGCTTCCATAACTATATTAGAGTTGAATTTGGCCAAATTTGTTTGAACACTGCAGCAGTCGTCTAGGAGAAGTCCAGTTTAGGGACTAACCTTAGAAGAACTTAATGAATGTTGAATCCCAAGTTTGTCATAGTTAATATTATAATCGGCCTCTGGGTCTCATTTTTCATAATTGTAAGAAAGAGTTGGTTCAAAAATTTCAGTTTTGTACAGCTAAGTCACATTTGGAGCAGCTGATGCTGCTTTAGTGCTGAACAACAGTAGCAACAAGCCTTTGCTTCTGGAGGTTTTTACTCGTTGACTCATTTTTTTTGTTGATTTGTCTTATCATATGAGCAGGTTTCCAGCCAGTGCGGACAGCCGATCATTCCTATAAAATTGTTTTCATCTAAAAACAAAAATTGTAACTTAATCAGTTGATTGCATGTTTGATTTTGAAATAGTTGTTAAAGTCCCTGCACACTAGAACAATCCAAAGAGCACAGTTGGTTGCTCATCTTCACTTATAATCTATTGATCGTTTTAGTCAATTCATCCTTCCAGAGCTGAGAAAAAATGCTGCTATGCCTTTGTGTTTATATAAAAGTCAGAACTAAAAGAGGGGATAAAAGATCTGTAATTTTTTTTTCTAAATTATCGTATCCAGGTATTGAAATCAGTTGTGCCCAGTTCCTGGGCATATGGGCTTCATCTCCTTTCCACCTGGACTTGTTCAGAATTATTAATATATCTGCATCTTAATCACTTCTAACTGAAGTTGCTTTTGGTGCTTGAAAGCTTTAGGGTTTAGTAATTCCCTGAAAATTCTGTAGTTTTTTGTGCATTTTTGAGTTCTAAAGTTGTACTTCTGAACTACCATAAACTAAATGTTTCTATATTAGTTGTGATGGTCAAATCTCCAAGTTATTTTGTGCTACAAAATGGCATATTTCATGGAGTGCATAATTTGAATCGTGTCCTTTTGCTAGGCTTGAAGAGAAGCTCGCTAACGTAGAATCTGAAAATAAAGTTCTTCGTCAGCAGGCTTTGGCCATGGCACAGAATAATAAACTGATATCAAGAAGTTCAAGGTCAATCATGCAGGTAATTCAAAACCAACAGTTTGATCAATATGCCATTGTATATAGCACCTCTAACATTGTTTATGCTTCAATTTTACAGAGGGCTGAAAGCACAAAAACATCCATTGTAAGTAAAATACTTTCACGTAACCAATATGCCATGGAAACAGTCAATAATATTATTGTTCTACCATTATACTAGGATTTACGAAGTGCCTCAATGATTGCAAGAGACCAGTTAGATATGGAGGATAGACCTCAAAAATCGCTAAATGAGAAGCAACAAGAGTATCAGGATTTGCTTATCCGCTGTGTTGCTCAGCACTTGGGTTTCTCTAGAGGAAGACCTGTTGCGGCCTGCATCATTTATAAATGCCTAAGACACTGGCGATCATTCGAGGCTGAAAGGACAAGCATTTTTGACAGGATAATACAAACCATCGGTCATGCTATTGAGGTAAGAAGTTTGGATCTTCGTCATGAAATGTTTAATATCTGGATTTACGATGTACGTGATAGTAACTTTGACATGACTTTAATGGAAGACCCAGGACAACAATGATATCTTGGCTTACTGGCTGTCCAATGCATCAACTTTGTTATTGCTGCTGCAACGCACTCTGAAAGCTGGAGGAGGTGCTGGAAATGCACCGCAGCATCGACGTACTCCATCCGCCACACTATTTGGGAGAATGACGCAGGTAGAATATTGTTCAATTTGAAATGTAATCTCAGTATTTGAGTATTTTCAAGCGTTAAAAATCTGTTTTCCAGAGTTTCCGCAGTACTCCTCAAGGTGTCAATCTTTCTCTACTGAATGACGAATCAGCTGGCACATTACGCCCAGTAGAAGCAAAGTACCCAGCATTACTGTTCAAGCAGCAGCTGACAGCTTACGTAGAGAAAATTTATGGAATGGTTCGTGATAATTTGAAGAAAGAGATTTCTCCAATGCTGGGACTATGCATCCAGGTGATCAAGTTCAAAACATTTTATGAAAATAACAAAAAATTATGGTTATGTTTTTCTTTAATATTAAGTCAAGACAAGGATGCAAGTGTTGGTTTGATTGTCAGTGATTTCCTATTGTGTTACGAATAATATAGGCACCAAGAATATCCAAAGCAAATTTAAGTAAAGGAACAGCCCGTGCTCTAGCAAATGCTGCTGCACAGGAGATTTTAATATCCCACTGGCAAGGAATTGTAAAGAGCCTTGAGAACTTTTTGAACATGCTAAAGACAAATCATGTAAGTACAATACACCGCAAGTTTTTAGCCTTCTACTTTTTATGGACAGTGTTCTCGATTTTCTCCTTAGGATTCTCTTCGGTAACAATTTCAAACATAGTCGATAAGTTGTGTCGTCTCAGCTTTGGACATTGTATCAGAATAATGATTACATGATTTTGTATTCAATCCATCTTCAGGTACCTCCATTTTTGGTACGGAAAGTGTACACACAAATCTTTTCTTTCGTCAATGTGCAGTTATTTAACAGGTGTTGTGCAGTGAAGTACATTAAGTGCTAGATACTGATGAGCTTCATTAACAGAATGGCAAACTGATGTTGTTTTTGTGATTTCAGCCTTTTACTGAGACGAGAGTGTTGCTCATTCAGTAACGGCGAGTACGTAAAGGCTGGATTGGCTGAACTGGAGCACTGGTGTTACAAGGCAACTGAGGAGGTACTTTTAACTTTGTAATATCTTATATGGCTATCATAGCTAATAAATAGTCTGTTTGTTGCAGTATTCAGGTTCCGCTTGGGATGAGCTCAAGCATATAAGACAGGCTATAGGGTTCCTGGTACTGAATTTTATTCCTTGTTCATTCAATATATTATCCCATTGATTGTGTTGGTAAAAATCATGAAGCATACATGGTCTTTATTTTATTCCTTTCCCCATTGTACGGCCGCTTAATGTTTTGTGTGGAATAAACTATTTTAAAGCATGGAGAAACAAAGAGATAATAAAAACCTTAAGGTACATGCAACACCACTCTAGAAAGAAGGTATATAATAATTGAAGGAAGAAGTCAACTAAAAGGAACATAAGTAAATGGTGAAGCATTGTTGGTTGTCATTATTTTGAAAACAAAATTTTGTTCACCAAGAATATTTGTTGTTTCTTCTAAGTATTAAAACATAAATCAAGAAAAAAATTTTTTGCATAAATTTGTCTTAAATAAGTAAGAACTAAACATTTTACCAGGTCAGAATATGTAAGGCTTTTAATTGTAGTGGACTTTTTGGACTACTACTGTAACAGGTAATACACCAGAAGCCAAAGAAGACTCTAGATGAGATTAGCCATGACCTTTGTCCGGTAAAATGCCTAATCATTTTCTTAATAGAATTTA
This sequence comes from Primulina huaijiensis, assembly GCF_012295235.1. NCBI lineage: Eukaryota > Viridiplantae > Streptophyta > Magnoliopsida > Lamiales > Gesneriaceae > Primulina > Primulina huaijiensis. The sequence goes on along the minus strand of NC_133308.1, from coordinate 7,121,427 downwards.
TTTGAAATTTTCTTATCATCACCCTGATATATTTTTTAATCGTTTATAGGTGCTCAGCATTCAACAGCTATACAGAATCAGCACTATGTATTGGGATGATAAATATGGCACACATAGCCTATCACAGGAAGTAAGTCCTGGTTGATTTTTTTTTCATGCTCCACGTACTACTGTTGTGGTCGGATATTTTGATTGCTGATTGGTTTTTTCTGGCTAATTACATCAACTTCCCCCAATGTTATGCCTAAGTATCATCTACTCCTCCATGCTCCATCTGTGAGGTTTGAAAATGTTCAAAATTTTTGTTATTAAGACTATTTTACTTTTCTTAAGCCATTTTTTTCTCAAGATGATACTGGAAATGATATTTTATGCCCCTAGTCAGGTTTTTATCCTTTTTTTTTGTTTTTTTTTAATATAACTTGTTTTATTTTGTAAGATGTAACTAGCTTCTTTTATGTGTTGCAACACCACAATTCGAATGTCACAAAGGGCCAAAAACAGAGCATCAAACTCAGTACTTACCTAAGACATGTAATATCAGATGTTTCAGCAATAAAAGATAAGAATATATTTAGAACATAAAAATCTTTTTTCCTCGATTGACCAAAATATAATGTGTTTTCTTCTCTTTCGGTGGAGAATTATTGTGATTGACACTACTTTTGTCGGTCTATTTTTCCCAGGTAATTTCCAACATGAGAATATTAATGACAGAGGATTCAAATAACGCTGTCAGTAGTTCTTTCCTTCTGGACGACGATTCAAGGTTGATTATAACATTGATCATGCTGCTACATTTTATAGTCCTCATAATTTTTACTCAAGCATTCGCTTGATATAGTTTCATTGAAACCCAAACCTTCATATTGCAGCATTCCGTTTTCAGTGGACGACCTTTCCAAATCAATGGATCGTTTTGATGTTACAGACATCGAACCACCACCTCTTATTCGTGAAAATTCAGGCTTCAGCTTTTTATTACCACAAGCCGATTGATCATGTTTATCATTTTTTCTTCCTAATGTTCGAAGAAACTTCCCCAGTGTTCCCCAAAAGGTATGTGTTGAACAGCCTGTAATTTTCAAGCATCACACGTCACTCTTTAAGTTGATGTTAATATCTAACTTTGAAACTGCACAAGAAAGTGGTCACTTAATTATCCTCTAATAAGCTCATCCGACAAGGGAGTTCACCTTTTCTAGCCTTCCTAAGCTGCAGTTCCGAAGGAAAGTACCTTTATAAAACTTGTTGAAGTCCTTTAGAATGGCGCTTCATTTATTTGTTTATGCATATACAGGATCGTTATATAACTTGTACTCAACATTAAAGCACTGCCTAGCAAAAAACCTCTTATCTATGGTCTCTTATGGCTGCAGAACTCTTGATTTGAGACCCCCTTTTTGGTATTTCCTGCTCTGGTTGGAAGGTTTCGATACTGTCAAAACGATTAATGTAGGATGAGAAACCCATTATCAGATCATACAAGGGTGTGATAAAATCATTGTGGAAACATACTGAAAGTTGTTCAGGATCCAAGTTGATCATCATATATCAAACCATGTTTCCGGGATGGAAGATGATGCTGATTCTGCAAGATTGGAGGTCGAAATTAACTCGTAAAAGTAGTTTTTGATCATCTTAAGGATTTTTCTTAGTTCGTCCGGAGAATAGACCCATTAAATTGTGTTATTGTTTTTTTCAATAAAAAAGAAAAACTTTACTTCAAGTACGATGTATGAATAAGAAACTGAAAGCTTTTACTTGTTTCTTGCTGCATATTTTGAGAATTGATGTAGGCAGAAAAGAAAAGAAGAGATTAAAATTTATTTATTAAGGACTTGTCAACCTCTGATGTGCCCTTTTTTCTTACATAACAAAGCATTCACTCGTAATTGTCTTATTATCTTTGCCTCGTTGATTATTCCAATACAACATATTCAACCCCAACTGTCCTCAAATCAAGGAGAAATACCATTAATATTACATGGACTAAATTAGGAAATAAATATATACAGGAGAGTTCATTTTTTCTGTAGGAATGATTTGAAGCATATTGACGTTTGGCATAAAGCTGAGTTGTCCCTTTCAAATGAGAAATGTCTAAATCTTTGTATATATACTATAGTTTTATGCAATTATATATTTCATAAACTCATGTATATATATCTATATATATACCTATAAAAGTGTGGATGAAAGGTATTGTTTTGCAATTGTGCAATGACAAAATTAACCTTCTATACACACTTCAAGAATAGAATGTAACTATTACCTATAAAAGTGTGGATGAAATGCATTGTTTTGCAATTGTGTAATGACAAAATTAAACTTCTATACACACTTCAAGAATAGAATGTAACTCCTATATTAATTTTATCAAATAACTCGTCTTTATGCTACATGATTTTACTTTTCAAACGATAATAAGAAAAATCTTAAAATATAAATATACGGTGAAAACGAATTCAAATTTTCTATTAATAGCTTCGAACATTAGCGAATGTAATTCTAAAAAAATGAGGGGATAATGACTATGATCATACGTGACACTGAAGATTAATTTGGAGTTGTGGTTTTTTTTTTCTTTTTTCTGAGATAGAATAGTGGTAATTCAGTTATTAATTTAAGGAAATGAATTTTCATTTACTAAAATTGTTGGAAATGAAGTTTTCTTAGTTCACTACTTTAAGCAAATATATCTTGGGCATAAAAGGGGGTAGGGATGACAACCTTCCCCACGGGTTTGGGCCCTACGGGAAAAACTCGAAACGAGGATGAGATCCCTGATTTTTTCGGGTTTGGGTATTTTTTAAAATCTCCGAAGTCTTTTGGGACGAATATAAACTTACTATCCTCATCTCCAAACTCGCTCCGCCACATTGTCTTCCCTAGAAGGGGTGGATGGAGTATTTATTTACTTTATTTTCAATTCTTATGTTTAACTATATTAATTTTTTTCTCAAAATACAATTTGTGTCCATAGGCTTTCTTTAGCTAATGTAATGTTTTATTTTTTATATATATAACTCAGACTAACAAAATGTAGGTTTTTGAAAGATTTTGAATTTATAATATTTACGTGGTTATAATTTAGAATATAACTCAAAATGAAAATTGTTCTCACATGTTCTTAGTTATTTCAAAATTATAAGTAAGTACTATTTTAGATTTTTAATATATAATTTTTTAACTTTAGGAACATATTTATCGATTAATTGATGTAATGAGTAGATAAATATCAACATCATATACTAAAATATTTTCTTCCACTCTTATATTGCTTATTTAATTAAAATACATTCATATAATTCTATTTACACTTTTATATTGCTTAATCAATTCAAATCATTTCATATCATTGTATTTGTATTGTTATGTTAGTTCAATTTAGTGCTTAATTTGACAAATCATTATTCCAAATTTTTATAATTTGTTTTGATCTATTTTTTCCCGAACGAAATGTTGTTTGATGAATTTGATGATCAATATGCAAAGAGTAAAAAATATTTTTATTATTAATTTAATTTTTAGTTGTTTAGAATATGAGTTCACGTGCGGTTGCACCTACTTTTATGCTAGTATAGTCAAGTATCTATATTAACAGAAGTCTATCTCTAGTAAGTACTTTTTTTTTGCACAAAACCAAAGAACAAATTTGTGAGAACTTACGTAGCATCGTCGATTCTGGTGGATGATTAAAAAAAAAGTATAATTATTGTGAGAAAAATTTTTAGACTTGGACTCTTATATGATTTAAAAAAATTAAGTTGTTACCACTAACTATAGCTATAAAAAAAAAAGGGCTAGTGGAGCAAGTTGAGAAATTGTAACTCAATCCACCTATTTGGTCAGGCCGACTGACCTAGCTAGTTTTTGGTTAAAGTTGGTGGGATGGCTCGCATCCTGCCATTTGGTCGGGTGGAAAGGGTAAGGAAATTGTCAACTCAACCCACTTATTTGGAAATATGAGTCAAACCGACGGGCCTAACCAATTTTTAGTTAAAGTTGGTGAACTGGCCCGCAACCCTCCATTTGGCCACATGGGGCGGATCGGCCAGTCATTTGGGCGGGTTAAGAAATTTCCAACCGAACTCGTCTATTTGCGGGGAGGGACTAGCCTATTTTGATAGCTCCACCATTGATTATAATTTTGGTAAAACGCCAAACGCTTTCTCGTGTAACCAAAATATTAACATCTAGCTCTATTATCTTATATTATCTGAAATTTTAACAATTTTTAAAAATTAAGCTCACAGACGATGTTATGACCAATGTTTTCATAATCGGATCGGTAATCGAAACGGTCTACTTTAAAATAACGATTCAACCGAATGGTCAGACCGGAATGTTGTTATATCATATAAAATAATAATATAATATATTAAAAATATATTTTAAATTCTAAATATCTTAAATGTGTATATAAATAATAAAACAAATATTCTAAATTTTAAAATATTAATAAGCTATAATACTAATGAAGTTCAAAATCAAAATATTCGTAAATATAGCCAAAAATAAAATTAAAAGGTTAAATTCAAAAAAAAATTATGAACCGGTTGGACCGGTTCAATACTGCTTTTCGACTAGTTCTGACCGGTCAAACCGGTAAAATCGTTTTTCAAACCGGTAAAATCGTTATTGATTGATGTTTGGACCGGACTCGTGACTGGTTCTCGGTCGAACTGATCAATCCTGTTCGATTTTGAAAACAATGATTATAACACGTTTAACATAAATTTACCGAAACACCTTTTTTTTAATTCACAATCTCAAAATAGTCACCATGCACCACCCCTTACCCAAAGTTTAACTTAAATTGGTTTGCTTCAAATATTTCCAATCTCAGTGCGTCACCCCTGATCCAGCAATAGTCATGTATAATTATTAGATAAATAATGTGATATTGATGATGATTGTGGGAATTAATTAGCTAGCAAGCACTGGGACAGTGTATTTGCTAATAAAACCTGGTCCAAGAAAGACAGATATAAAACTACAAAAATCTGACAATTTAATTGTTATTTATCGCATTCAAGTAGGTATCATATCTTTCGATAACAATAAAATAAATCACGTATATTTCCTTGCTAATAATTAATCATTGTTGCTTATGAAGATCGGGTGAATTGGGTGAGAGATAGGTGGGCAATTTCACCGGGTCGGATTGTTATAATGAACTAAAAGTGAGAGCACAGCAAAATATATTCAAACCGAGTGCTTTTTTCCCCAGGAAGAATAATATTATCCTAAAAACACAAAGATAACCACATGAATGGGCGTCGGAGGGGAATCCGACGTGACCACTCCGCGCTCAAGTCAGTGAGGGGTTTTTAGAGAGAATCAGGTAATAAATGTTGTAAGAAAAATGTAAAGTGAACCCCGCCCCTTAACATCAAACAAACCTGGTATTTATAGAAATAAAGTCTATGATGATCTTGTTTTCAGTGTATTCTTACTAATTATGGCAAGATGGTTGCTCATACCCTGCTGTCTGACACATTTTCTGATATGTCACTCTGTCTCTTTTACCTTGCCACCTTTACGTGATTTTGATAGTAATTATTATTGAGATAAAGTACCATATGCTTATGTATTTGAGTAGAGTGCTGTTACCGAGGCGACCCAGGTAGAGAACCATTACCCGGGCATTCGCCTAAAAGCCCGGGCTCCTGGTAAATACCCGAGGACATGATGTCCCGGCTAACCATTTGCCCGGCCAATTCCGGAATTATCAAAAACCCCTCATACCTTGATCCATGGCCCGAGATGAACCCGGGTCTCCCGAGGGTATCAGTAGCTAATCACCTTAAAAATTCCAATCAACAGCATGAATGGATTTCATGAAAATAATGACAAACTTGTCATGTATTATATTTACTAAAATCATACAGACAACATTGCAAACAATTGCAAATTTCATACTACGTACAAGTAGAATATATTAACATTAGAAATTTGTAATTTATGTCTTCTATATTTGTCTTTTGTAATTTTTGTTCTCTATGTTGTCAAAATCGAGTTTTAGTCTTGTATTTTTCAATTTTTGAAAATTTTAATTTTTTTTTATCGAAAATGACAATTCACATGTAAACGTCAAGTGGAACCACGTCAAGAAAAATGACAAAAAATACAAAGATAATAAACTAAAGAGTGGATCTCATGTGATACCATCTAACGGATCTTAATATGTGAGACGGGTCAACCCTATCCATATTCACAATAAAAAGTAATACTCTTAGCATAAAAAGTAATACTTTTTCATGGATGACCCAAATAAGAGATCCGTCTCACAAATACGACCCGTGAGACCGTCTCACACAAGTTTTTGCCTAAACTAAATCTGGAAATTGAAGACATATATATAGTGGACCAAAATCGAAGACAAGACAAAGTTATAGAACCATATATATATTATGCTATCTGTACAAGATCTGGCAGAATCTCCCGGAATCAACAACTTCCTTTTGTCCAATATATTTTTCCCGTGATGATCGGTGTCGATGCTGATCAGTTAGGACTGTTGGAGAGATTAAATATTGCAAGAAAATTTCTCATATTGTGACAAAAAATCTCATGCACGCGCAACCAAATTAACACATCATAAAAAGGAATGGCTTTTCTCACCGAAAATTATATATAATATAATATAGGCAAGTGGCATTATGCTAATATTAGCAGACAGATCTACTCCATGTCTGATTCAAAACATGGAGTCGATGATCAAACATTAGCGTAGAGACAAAACTTGGACGACTCATCTTCTTAAAGAAAATTTTATGTGTAATTTTTCCTAAAATCTTCTTTGAAAATTTAAGTAATCTATTTAATAAGCGAAATAGGATCTCCAACAGCCGGCCTTGAGTAGAATATTGACTTTGTATCAGTAAAATTCACAGACCGTGTCATAAGTTTTCTTCCACAGACCTCAAAGTTTTCTCAAACCTAAGCTCTTATATTGTCTGTTTCATCAAACCCTTGTTCTAAAAAAGTATCCTTTCCGGAAATTGTCTGTTGCATCAAACCCTTGTCCTCAAAAAGCATCCTTTCTAGATGCATATAATCCTCCAGTCCCTCAACAGAAGCTAAACAGTTAAACTACATATTCTCTCTCTTTTCCAAGATTTTCGAAGACTGTCGAAAATTCAACCACTAATATCTGGATAGCTTACCATGGAGCCCAATTTACATCAAGAAGAATCAGTAAATTCTTATTCCAGTGAAGCAGCTGAGCAAGACAACGTTTTCGATTTAGGCGTAGGCCGATCATATGATTGTGTCTATTGCAAGAGGGGTTTCGATTCAGCGCAGGCTTTGGGTGGCCATATGAACATACACAGAAAAGATAAGTCAAGAAACAAGCCCACATCAAGAAAGCCAGAAGATAGTGATTGCACCGGTCCAAGATTGTACCAGCAAATCCCAGAATCGAGAAATGATCATTTTGAGAATCATGATCATCATACAAAAAATGCAACACGTTTTCAAGAATATGCTGGTACTTCTGGTGCTACAAGACCCTTGTTTGGAATCCATGGTAATGAGCTGCAGCAGATTTATAGTCGCGCCCATGATTTTGATCGCGATACAAACTCGATGATTCGTGGAGATCACTGGGGTGTTGGCTTAGAATTTACCCCATTGATTGTGGAAGATTTGGAGAAGAACAGACAGGTGGAGAGTAATTCAAAAGAGGACTTGGATTTGGAACTTAAACTTTGACATGATTCTTGAAACAAGTAATACACCAGTAATAAGCACATATATAGTTGCTTATAATTAATGATTTCTGCAGTTTCTTTTGGAGGGGCAGATTTAGCCCTTGTACGTGTATCCATGTGGTTACAATTTTGATTGTTTTTGTGTCGCTGACTGGCAAAACTATGCTCTTGAAATAGCGTCTTAATTTCCTACTGAAGGAACTAAGGAAATTTATACTGTATTTTTTGTGGTGTACCATAGACTTGCTTATAGTTCACAAATCACAGATAACATGCATGGATGAAAATTTAATGACTACTTCCGAAAGCACTATTTTCTTTAGTTCTCAACTGAGATCTGATATATATTTTTTTACAAATAGGGGTTGTTACAAGAAAATGAAGAGAGAAAAATATACGAGGGATCGAGTAACTAGATCAATACCTCTTGCCAACACAAGGCAATTACAATTGTTGGGATTGGGTCAGAGTGTAGAAATGAGGGTGCATAAACTTTTTTAAAATTCTCTTGATTTTGAACAGGTCTTGACGGTTTTCAGGTTGTTAAGAAGTATTCTTGAATGGCTAGACTTGCTGGACCACTAAAAAGTGTAAGTGCGGAAAAGATCCGGCTATATATTATACTTGGCAATTTAACAATAAATAGTTTGAAATTGATTTTGCAGGACTGTAAATGCGTAATGTAATTACACAAATATTTTTATAGATGTTCGGATATATAATCATATGTCACCCTTTCTCCCACTCAGAAAAGTTTTCATTAAAAGATATTTATTCTACAACGTCTCGTAACAACTCACTTCAGTTAGAACTTATCATTGCGTGACTCGAACTCTTAGTGATCACTTTACAATTATGGATATTTAAGAACCTTCACCAGACAACAAACACAGAATCTAATGGTTAGACCTGACCATTTGAGTTGTTTGAGTAGCACAAATTGATCATTGATGATCTGATATGATTCTAATAAGTTTGTGCTTGAATAAACAGCTAGAAATCGAAAGATTAAGTTTGCTTGGGATCTTTGAAATATGCAAGCTTAAGAATAATTGTGGTTGGTCGAGGGTGTTTTTCATGTTTGAAATCTGCATATTTATAGATGAAAAGTTCCATGATTGGATTTTCTTTTCAATAATCATCTGTACTTTTTCCTGACATAATGGATGTGTCACTTTCATATCATTAAATGTTCATTAATGTTTCTTGTTCTTTTGCATCTTCATGTCCTATGCTTTCCATAAAGCTGGCACACCATATCTGAATTAAGGCGAGTTGGTAGGATAATGTGTAATCTTTCCAAATGAGACAACTGATTGAACAACTTGACTATAATATCCTTTCAGATTTAACTCTTTTTTGACCGGTGGTAGTACGACTTTATTTTCGATGATTTGAACACTTTGGATCGCCGGTCAGTTTTAACAGACGATAACTTTGCAGGTTAAGTTCAAATACTTCTGCGTCTTGATTTCTTAGCCTGAACGGCTTGATTTTCTTAAGTATTGTCTGAACGGCTTGATCTGGTCCAGCGGTCCGAAACCTGAAATATATTTAAAAGCGACTGGACCTGAAACAGCTCGATATTATTATTTATCAATCACCAAAACTTAAAGGTACTTAAAATATTCTAACAACAATGAAGTGAAAATACCACTGATTTAACATAATTTTACTAGCTAGGGTTCGGCACTTTCTTTTTCAAGGATTATGGCGTGAAATTTAATCACCATTCATATCAGGAGTCAAATATGAAAAAATATATATACAAACTCTTACAACAATAAAATATGTGTTAGTTCTATTAAAAAAAAAAAATTAAGTGAAGCTTCACCATCATCTATATATATATCAGCAGAGCTGCAATGCACCTCATCATTTGTAAATCTCATGATATATCTTTAGTTGGATCTTCATATATGAGAATTTCTCAGTTCCATATAGAGCATGGTTTACCAACTCTGGAACCATAACCACAGCTACCGCGACAAAGTTCCAAAGCTAGCTAAAACGTATGTGTTACTCGAATTCTTGGCCGTGCAAAATGGTTTTTGAAATCTTCCCCAAATATTCCAACATTTCCGGGTTTTTTAGTTGAATAAAAATAATAATCCACAATGGCAAACCATGATATAGAGAACCACTGGGATCAGTTCAACTATAATATTGATATACAGAGAGCCGTGAGACTTTGCTCAACTTAATTTTGTGGACCCTGTAATTCAAATATATATATATTGTTAGATCAGCAGTGCACAGCTACATTTTATAACAGATTAAAGTATAAGAAAAGGGGACCTTTCCACATTTTACCAACACTTGAGTAGATTCTCAGGCCTCTGATCTCCGTCTCTTCCAAGACCAACTAAAATCTTCAGAATTAATATGAAATGAATTCTGAGGTGTTTTCCAAGATACAATCATTATATCAGAAAAGTGTTTGAAATCTTACAAGTCCCATGATTAAATATTAGTAAACTACTGATTTTTATCTATTTTTAATCATTATTATAAAAATGTTTTAGCGGCAACAAGTCACCAAGCACCAGTGGTCTAGTGGTAGAATAGTACCCTGCCACAGTACAGACCCGGGTTCGATTCCGGGTTGGTACAAATATTATTAAATTTAAATTTTTTAATTATAATTATAATTAATTAAATATCTTATCTTCAAGCAAAAGAAAAGACAGTATGGGCCATATAATTTGCTTTTTACGGGCCAATACTGAGCCCAAACACTTAAAATTATGGGCCATATAATTTGCAATCGGCCCATTTTAAATTTTTCATTATCTTACACCTATTAAATATACTAATTAATTTAGGGATGTAAACGATCTAAACCAAACAAAACAGTATCAGGCTTGAGTTTGGTTTGTTTAAGATTGTTTGAGGCTCGAACTCGGCTCGTTAAAAGCTCGTTTAGCATGTTAATCAAGCCAGGTTCGAGCTTGATTCATTAATAGCTTGTTTAACGAACTTGGTTTGAGCTCGTCTCGTTTTCGAGCTCGATAAACATAGAATTAAGCTCGAGTTTGAGTTTGAATCGAGCTTGTTAAAAATTAAATATATCTATAAACTAATTTTAAATCAGACATAAAAATGTAAATTCATTCATAAATAAACAAAACAACACAAATAAGAGCTAAAAAAACATAAATCCGTATATTATTCAACATTCCAAAATCATACATCTAGAATATTCATTATATACTGATATCACCAAAATCATACATCTAGAATATTCATTATATACATCTAGAATATTCATTAAATATAGTAGATCGAAGACAGAACATCATTATGAAATGAATTCGACATAATTAACTTAAATTATTGATTAATGTCAAATGACATATCAATTTAGATGTAAAATTTTTAATTAACCTTCATAGACTAATAGTAAAGTTACTCAACTTGTATATGACTTGGTTATGTAATTTTTTAGGGAAAAAGAATAAGTTGATGTGTTTCTGTTAATTTATTTTATTTATTTTATTTTAAAAAACATTTTAATATAATGATATGCAAATAAGATTAAAAATGTAATTGTGACTAAATGGTGTGAATTCATCATTTTTTCAAACATGTCTTGTATTCAATTCCTTCCATTGACATTAGTACTAATATTTTTATTTGTCAACTCAACAAATGAGCCAAGCTCAAGCTTACGAGCCACCTAAACGACTCGAGCTCGAGCTCGAGCTTACGAGCCACCTAAACGAGCTGAGCTCGAGCTCGAGCTCGCGAGCCTATTATCGAACATGTTTGCGAGCTCACGAGCCGAATATCCTTAGGCTTGAGCTTGGTTTNTTAAACGATCTCGAGCTCGATCTTACGAGCCACCTAAACGAGCCGAGCTCGAGCTCGCGAGCCTATTATTGAACATGTTTGCGAGCTCACGAGCCGAATATCCTTAGGCTTGAGCTTGGTTTGATTAAATTTTCGAGCTCAAAATCGAGCTTGGGCTTGGTTTGATATGATTAACAAACAAACTCAAACGAGCTTTTTATCGAGCCGAGNTGTATTTCTGTTAATTTATTTTATTTATTGTATTTTAAAAAACATTTTAATATAATGATATGCAAATAAGATTAAAAATGTAATTGTGACTAAATTGTGTGAATTCATTATTTTTTCAAACATGTTTTGTATTCAATTCCTTCCATTGACATTAGTACTGATATTTTTATTTGTCAACTCAACAAATGAGTCAAGCTCAAGCTTACGAGCCACCTAAACGATCTCGAGCTCGATCTTACGAGCCACCTAAACGAGCCGAGCTCGAGCTCGCGAGCCTATTATTGAACATGTTTGCGAGCTCACGAGCCGAATATCCTTAGGCTTGAGCTTGGTTTGATTAAATTTTCGAGCTCAAAATCGAGCTTGGGCTTGGTTTGATATGATTAACAAACAAACTCAAACGAACTTTTTATCGAGCCGAGCTTCGAATAGCTCGCAAACGGTTTGGTTCATTTACATCCCTACTAATTATTATTATGATCGTAATTGATACGAATGAAGAAGTAAATACAAAAAATAACTTAAAATTCATGAGATCCTTTATAAAAAAAATTTGAGATGTTCGCAAAAAAAGAATAAATTATTTGAGTGAATGAACATTTACTTGAAGATTTTTATTCCAAAGAAGGTGGATTAAGCATATATATGTTCACATACATATATAATCGAATCACAAAAACTCCAATAACATTTTTTATGAGTCAAATTTGTGAAACGAATTTTCGATCTGACCCAATCCATAAAACTTATTACTTTTTATGTCAAAATTATTATATATTTTTCACTACAAAAATATTATTATTTTTGTTAATTATGTCATGAAGAAATATTGTGTTATATTTCTGCAGTATGCATTATTGTGGTAGGGACAAATGCATGCATCAAAGAATTCAACAAAATGCAGCGGAGAATTCTGATTTGGTTTGCTTTGTTGAAAAATGAAGAGAACGTGTTTTTTGAAAACGCGTTCCACAGTGATCAGGGAGCTCCCTCATTTCAAATCATCCCTTCTTCGAGTTTTCTCTCATCTTATAGCATTCTATAATATTTATGAGGTGTTTGTTTTCCTGTATTAAGAGAGTGTGTGATCTCTTTGGAAACACACAGAGTGTGTTATACACCACAAAATATTATAGTGGAAATTCTTTTCATCTTGCCTGTGGTTTTTAATCTATTAATTTTTAGGTTTTTTCCACGTAAATCTCGGTGTCCAGTTTATTCTTTATTTTTGGGTTTTATTATCTCGAATTACCGCAAGTGGGACCAACAAGTGGTATCAGAGTCTTGGTTTAAAATTTCTTAAAATTCTGAGTATGCTCTGTGGTTGCAGCCTAAACTGATCTTCCACATCAGAAAAGATTTTTTGAGATTTTTTATTTAAGGCGGGATTATATTGTCCAGTCTACTAAAATTGTTGTAGACATAATGGCGGGAAGGTACGAGATAGCAAAGTTCAACGGAAGCAATTTTATGCTGTGAAAAATAAAGATACAAGCAGTTTTAAGAAAGGAGAATTGCTTGGCGGCCATTAGAGATAGACCGGTGGAAATTACGGATGATGGAAAGTGGAATGAGATGAATGACAATGTTGTTGCCAATCTGCATTTGGCTATAGCAGACGAAGTACTGTCAAGTATATCTGAAATAAAAACAGCCAAAGTTATCTGGGATACTATGACAACGATGTACGAGGTCAAGTCGCTACACAACATGATTTTCCTAAAGAGAAGGCTTTATACTCTTCGGATGACGGAATCCTCATCGATGACCGACCATATCAATACACTAAATACTCTATTTGCCCAACTCACTTCAATGGGGCATAAAATAGGGAAAAATGAACGTGCGGAGCTTCTAGTTGTCTATCATATTCATATGATCAACTTATTATCAACATTACCAACAATATTCTTATGGGTTTCTAAGATTCGACGATGTCTTAACTGCGGTTCTAGGAGAAGAAAGCCGGCGCAAGAATAAAGAAGATAGGATGGTAACATCGAAGCAGGCAGAGGCTTTATCGATGATAAGAGGGAGATTTATGGACCGTGACTCCAGTGGGAGCCAAAGACGAGGTAGATCAAAGTCAAGAAGTAAGAAGAAAAATATTTACTGCTTCAAATGTGGCGGTAAAGGACACTTCAAGAAATAGTGTACGAGTATTGACAAAAGTTCTCAAGGAAATGTGGCCAGTACTTCAGGCAGTGGTGAAATATTATTCAGCGAAGCAGAAACAGTTGCAGAAAGCATACACAAATTTTGTGACACATGGATTATGAATTCAGGAGCGACGTGGCACATGACATCTCGGAGAGAATGGTTTGATAATTATGAACCAGTCTCAGGAGGATCTGTATTCATGGGAAATGATTATGCTTTGGAAATCACTAGGATCTGTACTATCAAAATTAAAATGTTTGATGGCACCATTCGCACCATACAGGAGGTACGACATGTGCAAAGACCGACGAAGAATCTTTTGTCCTTGGG
>NC_133308.1:7106043-7107098 GCF_012295235.1 Primulina huaijiensis | reverse complement strand
CTTACAAAAGTGTCAGTACCATTTTGTGAGCATTGTGTTACCAGTAAACAACACAGATTAAAATTTGGCACTTCTACTACCAGGAGCAAAAGCATATTGGAGCTGATTCATTCGGATGTTTGGCAAGCACCGGTTGTATCCCTAGGAGGAGCGAGATACTTTGTCTCGTTCATTGATGATTTCTCTAGGAGATGTTGGGTGTATCCAATCAAGAAGAAATCAGATGTTTTCCAGATCTTCAAAGATTTCAAAGTGCGGGTTGAACTTGATTCTGAGAAAAAAATCAAGTGTCTAAGAACTGACAATGGAGGAGAATATATCAGTGATGAATTTGATGCATATTGTCAACATGAGGGCATCAAAAGACAGTTCACGACGGCTTACACACCTCAACAGAATGGAGTGGCGGAGCGGATGAACAAGACCTTGTTGGATAGAACAAGAGATATGTTGAGGACTGCGGGTCTAGACAAGTCATTTTGGTCGGAGGCAGTCAAAACCGCTTGTTATATTATCAATCGTTCTCCTTCAGTAGCGATTGATCTGAAGACTCTGATGGAGATGTGGACTGGGAAGCCGACAGATTATTCTCATTTGCATACATTTGGAAGTCCGGTGTACGTTCTGTACAATGAGCAAGAAAGATCAAAGTTGGATTCGAAATCCAGAAAATATATCTTCTTGGGCTATGCTGATGGAGTTAAGGGGTTTCGCTTGTGGGATCCTACTGTTCACAAGATTGTCATCAGCAGAGATGTTATCTTCGAGGAAGATAAAGTAAAGGGAGATAAAGGCACACCGAATTCAGAAACTACTATTTTTCAGGTGGAAAATGAGACGGACGAAGGTCAGATTTCTTGCGAAGCAGTACCAGAGCACGAAGAACAAGAACAAGTTGAGTCTGAAGTTTCCAATATGAGGCAGTCAACTTGAGACAGAAGACCACCAGGTTGGCTTTCAGATTATGTCACTGAAATCAATATTGCATATTGTCTATTATCAGAGGATGGTGAGCCATCGAGTTTCCACGAGGCTACTCAAAGCTCGGATGTATC
>NC_133308.1:7097210-7105442 GCF_012295235.1 Primulina huaijiensis | reverse complement strand
ATACATTAAGCGTACGTCGAATGCTGCATTATGTTATGGAGGATCGGATTTTACACTCAGGGGCTATGTCGATTCAGATTATGCAGGTGATCCTGATAAGAGAAAATCTACTACTGGTTATGTGTTTACACTTGCGAAGTGAGCAGTAAGCTGGGTTTCAAAACTGCAGACAGTTGTGGCGTTATCTACAAGAGAGGCAGAATACATGACAGCTACTCAAGCTTGCAAGAAGGGAATATGGATTAAAAGGTTATTGGAGGAGATCAGACACAAACAAAAGAATGTTTCTTTGTTTTGTGACAGTCAGAGTGGCTTGCACATCGCAAGGAATCCAGCCTTTCATTCTAGGACGAAACACATTGGAGTACAATTTCACTTTGTGCGGGAAGTAGTAGAAGAAGGAAGTGTGGATATGCAGAAGATCCATACAAAAGATAACATAGCTGATTTTCTGACCAAGCCAGTGAACACTGATAAGTTTGAGTGGTGTAGATTCTCAAGTGGCCCAGCAGAAACGTAAGCAGCAAGGAATGACAAGATTGAAAGGATGTGTGGATATGTGTTTGATTCTCAATCAAATCTCCAAGTGGGAGAAATGTCGGCAGTATGCATTATTGTGGTAAGGACAAATGCATGCATCAAAGAATTCAACAAAATGCAGCGGAGAATTCTGATTTGGTTTACTTTGTTGAAAAATGAAGAGAACGTGCTTTTTGAAAACTCGAGAGTTGGAGATGTCTCGAGTACAATATGTATCAGCAGTGGAGAGTTTGATGTTTGCCATGATCTGTACAAGACCGGACATTGCTCAAGCAGTTGGAGCAGTTCGTCGATATATGGCGAATCCTGGACGAGAGCATTGGAGCACTGTTAAGAGAATCCTTAGATACATTAAGCGTACCTCGAATGCTGCATTATGTTATGGAGGATCGGATTTTACACTCAGGAGCTATGTCGATTCAGATTATGCAGGTGATCCTGATAAGAGGAAATCTACTACTGGTTATGTGTGTACACTTGCGAGGGGAGCAGTAAGCTGGGTTTCCAAACTGCAGACAGTTGTGGTGTTATCTACAAGAGAGGCAGAATACATGACAGCTACTCAAGCTTGCAAGGAGGCAATATGGATTAAAAGGTTATTGGAGGAGATCAGGCACAAACAAAAGAATGTTTCTTTGTTTTGTGACAGTCAAAGTGGCTTGCACATCGCAAGGAATCCAGTCTTTCATTCTAGGACGAAACACATTGGAGTACAATTTCACTTTGTGCGGGAAGTAGTAGAAGAAGGAAGTGTGGATATGCAGAAGATCCATACAAAAGATAACATAGCTGATTTTCTGACCAAGCCAGTGAACACTGATAAGTTTGAGTGGTGTAGATTCTCAAGTGGCCCAGCAGAAACGTAAGCAGCAAGGAATGACAATATTGAAAGGATGTGTGGATATGTGTTTGATTCTCAATCAAATCTCCAAGTGGGAGAAATGTCGGCAGTATGCATTATTGTGGTAAGGACAAATGCATGCATCAAAGAATTCAACAAAATGCAGCGGAGAATTCTGATTTGGTTTACTTTGTTGAAAAATGAAGAGAACGTGCTTTTTGAAAACTCGAGACATGGAGATGTCTCGAGTACAATATGTATCAGCAGTGGAGAGTTTGATGTTTGCCATGATCTGTACAAGACCGGACATTGCTCAAGCAGTTGGAGCAGTTAGTCGATATATAGCGAATCCTGGACGAGAGCATTGGATCACTGTTAAGAAGATCCTTAGATACATTAAACGTACGTCGAATGCTGCATTATGTTATGGAGGATCGGATTTTACACTCAGGAGCTATGTCGATTCAGATTATGCAGGTGATCCTGATAAGAGAAAATCTACTACTGGTTATGTGTTTACACTTGCGAAGTGAGCAGTAAGCTGGGTTTCAAAACTGCAGACAGTTGTGGCGTTATCTACAAGAGAGGCAGAATACATGACAGCTACTCAAGCTTGCAAGAAGGGAATATGTATTAAAAGGTTATTGGAGGAGATCAGACACAAACAAAAGAATGTTTCTTTGTTTTGTGACAGTCAGAGTGGCTTGCACATCGCAAGGAATCCAGCCTTTCATTCTAGGACGAAACACATTGGAGTACAATTTCACTTTGTGCGGGAAGTAGTAGAAGAAGGAAGTGTGGGTATGCAGAAGATCCATACAAAAGATAACATAGCTGATTTTCTGACCAAGCCAGTGAACACTGATAAGTTTGAGTGGTGTAGATCCTCAAGTGGCCCAGCAAAAACGTAAGCAGCAAGGAATGACAAGATTGAAAGAATGTGTGGAGATGTGTTTGATTCTCAATCAAATCTCTAAATAAGAGAAATGTCGGCAGTATGCATTATTGTAGTAGGGACAAATGCATGCATCAAAGAATTCAACAAAATGCAGCGGAGAATTCTGATTTGGTTTGCTTTGTTGAAAAATGAAGAGAACGTGTTTTTTGAAAACGCGTTCCATAGTGATCAGTGAGCTCTATAAATATAGCTCCCCTCCCTCATTTCAAATTATCCCTTCTTCGAGTTTTCTCTCATCTTATTGCATTATATAATATTTGTGAGGTGTTTGTTCTCCTGTATTAAGAGAATATGTGATCTCTTTAGAAACACACTTAGTGGGTTGTACACCACAAAATATTATAGTGGAAATTTTTTTCATCTTGCCCGTGGTTTTTACCCTAATAATTTTTAGGGGTTTTCCACGTAAATCTCGGTGTCCAGTTTATTCTTTATTTTCGGGTTTTATTATCTCGAATTACTGCAAGTGAGACCAACGATATGAGTTAAATGTGTTGTTTTTTATGTAAAAAGTACATAGTGTAATACATGTTTATTTTAGTTAAAAATATTATTTTTTATATTAAAAATATTATTTTACTCATATAGTATAAACTAATGTTGTGAAATGATTTCCCATCCGTACGTTTGGTATAGGATTTAGACTATCTCCAATGGTTATTGGAGCAACTCTAAAAGTGGCTCCAAATGTAATTGTTGTGCCACAAGTTTTTCTTTTTATTTTTTTTTTCATTTTTAAATTTTTAGTTTAATACAATTATTTTATATTTTAATTAAATAATAAATTTATAATTTTTTAATTTGTTTTAATTTTAAAACAAATTAAATTAATTTTTATTTAAAAATTTGAAATATTAATTTTAAAAATTCAATATTTTAATTTTAAATTAATTACTTCAAAAATAAAAATTAAATAAAACCAAATTAAATTGCTAATGCATTAAAAATAATGCAAATTATAGAAGACAAACTACAAATATCACAAACGACATTAACAAACAACAAAATCACAAAACATAAAAATAGATTTTAGTAATTAGGTAATTAACAAACAACAAAATCACAAAACATTAAATTGCTATCATGGCATCTCCACCACGGTCTTGGCGTAAAAATGATTTACATTACATAATGAAAGTTTGCATTATCATGTACAATATGAATATTGAAGATGAACGTGACCTCAATGCACCAATTCAAAATGCAATGGAAGCACTTACTCTAGATGTTGAAATGATGATCAATGACGAATACAACAATTTTTCGTTCGTTTTAAAAAAATAAAAAAATTAATATGCTCACTATAAACTACGAAATGCATTAATTGAGCATTTTTTTATAACAATATAGTAGTTCAAATATTTAATGTTATGTCTGTTTTATATTATTAATTTAATATTAAATGTTCGTGTTTTTTTTACTTCCAATGATTTATATATTTTATTCAAAGATTATTTTTATTAATTTTTATATAAAATAATTAATTTAAATAATTTTTTATATTGAAATAAAAAAGAATATTATGAGAATATTTTATTGTAATATGAAATGTAGTGTAATAAATTGGATATGATCTTGGTATAACATTAATTTAGTTCAGAATGTGATGCAATAAATCAGAGATGGACTTATCGTGAAAGGTTAATTTGTAATGAGTCAAATCAATTCCTGAATAATAAGTATACCCTTTTATTGAGCTCATAAAATAGATAAGAGAACACTGATTTCATGACCATTTTCTACCCAATTCCCAACCTCATTGGCTTTATGAACTCAAAGCAAAGTAGCCACCTTTTTCATCACCTAGCTTCAAAGTCATAAAGGCACAAGTCAACTTTACTGTATATATATATATATATATATATATTTATGTATATATATATGCATAAATGTATATGATAGTTAGCTAATAATTTATTATCTCAGTTGGGCACCCACTTATTGGAAAACTCAGAAAAGGATTTGTCCAAAGAAACTGTGAGGATTGTGACATTTAAATACATTGAACCATGAGTCACACGACCTTAATCATTATACTTTACATAATTAGAGGTGTATCAAAGCAATCAAACTTCACTAAATATCATTAATTAAAGCCTGGTTTGAGAACCTTCGTCTATGCTCATCGACAAATTAAGAAAACAATTTCAAGAAAGCAACAATATTTTTTAGCAGCAGTTCCCAAGGTGCGGCGGCGTTCGGCGCAAAAATTATATTTTTTTGTGTGTCATCCATTGAAACAAACTTCATCCACATCAATAAATAATGCATCTTAGACTAAAATCCCGAGTTGTATTTCCAATTATATGTCGAAAAAAGCCTTTAAAAATTCTTCCTTGGTGACGTGAAAAATGAACTAAAAATCGTGGGCTTGATCATGACGGGTATAAAGCTCTTAAAGATTCAACCCCATATTGCATAAGCCATTAATAAATGTCTCCTTAGAACCATACACTCGAAACTTACATGTCTCCCTTTCGAACCCCATAACACTGCAACATGCCTTCTTCGTATCTGCGCCATTTTCTAGTGTACCCGTGTGCCGCCTGAACTTTCTTTCCTTTTCTGAAAGTTGTAGGTCTTTTTTTTTTCCTGATATTTATATATTACGAAATGTCGAGTGGGACTGGATCTCCTTGCGGTGCATGCAAGTTTCTCCGCCGGAAGTGTGCGGCGGATTGTGTTTTCGCACCTTATTTTTGCTCGGAACAGGGCCCGGCAAGATTTGCTGCCATTCATAAGGTGTTTGGAGCGAGCAACGTGTCTAAACTGTTGCTGCATGTGCCCGTGGCTGATCGTTGCGAGGCAGTGGTCACTATTTCTTATGAAGCTCAAGCAAGAATTCGAGATCCTGTTTACGGTTGCGTGGCTCATATCTTTGCCTTGCAACAACAGGTGAATTATATGATTTATTATAAACTTAATTTCCCTGATGATCTTGAACATGTTTTGTAGCGTAATTTTCTGATATCGGCGTGAATATATAGGTGGCATATTTGCAAGCTCAATTGATGCTGGCGAAAGCTCAACTAACCCAAAACCTTGTTCAGACATCAAGAACTAGAGAAAATCTATGGCCAAACAGCAGTGCAGCAGGAGGATTAATGGGATCGATGTTCCCATATCAATCTTTCCCAAATAACATGAGTAATTCGATTACGCCCCAGAGTTCGTTTGATTCGATCGATCACGGACAAAATAATGGGATTATTCAAGAAGATCTCGTTCCGTTGCAACAACCCTACAGCAAGAGGAGAGCTTCGCAGACGGATTTGAGCGAGCTTCAAGCGCTGGCTTTTGGAATGATGAAGAATGAAAACTGAAATCAAATGTTGTAATATCTTTCCTTTACCGTTCATATATGTTCTGATGCTCTAACCTCGACGATATTTTCCAGAATCGCTGATGTATATAAGGGACAGTATGATATATGAAGAGGGTTTGTGCTACGATGTTTAATTTAAGAGAGTGGAAATCTATCAGAGATTAATTTTCCTTGATCAATCAAATTAATAATTTTCGGTAAATGGGAATTTCCTCTGTCTTAATTTTATAGTAACGTAAACACCAGCCAGTGTATCGTGAATCCCACTTGTGAAAACCTTGGAATTAGAGTTTAAATTTATTGTAACTATCGTCCTTTACCGATTCAAGTGGAATCATGCGACCATGTCGCTGACTTACGCAATGCATTTTATTTTGTAAATATAGTTTGCATGTTATTGAGTTAGTCCAGAAATTTATTCCGAAAGGAAGCCGCATGCATCAAGTTTTAACGTCATAAAAAATAAATAAAAAATTGTTTTATAATGCAATTATTTTATATGCAGTGGCTGGGACAAAAGAAAATGCATGCATCTTTGAGGTTGGAGTATTCTTGTGTCGTTTCTCCCATAAATAAATGTATAGTTCTAACAAAGAAACATGTTACTTTAGTTAGGTGGTTTGGCGTTGGGAGTGGAGGTTCATAAGTTATCCTTAACATTGTTCGTGTTAGGGTATATAAGCATATAAACAATACTAGCCAGATTTTTGGCTTTTTTTTATATTTTTATTTTTTAACAAAACAATTGAGAGGACATTGTTTTTCTAATTCGGATTAGAATTGAATCTTAACTCAATCATCAAAAAGCTCGAACTTTAAAATTTTAAAAAGATTTTCAATCGAACCATCCACATAAACTTGACTTGCGCGAACTTATCTTATCTCCGACTATGTAATCTTTATGTTGTCAAATGTTTAGTTTTCTTACAATCGTTTCAATGGGAAAATAAATCATTTTTGTTTGGTTTAAATCAGAACTTGGTCCTCCATTAATAAAAAAAACAGGACTTAATGCAAGAGTGATCTAAGATCAGCATCTCAAGATGGACATTTATCGATACATATAAGGTCCATTAATTTTTGAGTAACTTCATGTCTATTATTAAATATATAACTTTGGATAGACTCTTTGAGTATTACCACAAGGATAGCATGAAATTTCACTTTAATATATTAACTTAGCTTTTTTTCTTTTCCTACTTCCAGTCCTTTTTTTGGGAAAAATGCTGACATTATTTCAATTTAAAAAAAAAGAACTAAAAACATAAAACAGACTAAATTAGTGCAACAAGATCTAATTTTCCACTAAGAGGATCGGAGTCAAATCCATTTCACATAACCCATTTTGTTAAGTTTTTCGTAATTTTAAATTAGATGTATATATATATATAACAAAAAGTAGGTCTCTTGTGAGACGGTCTCACGAATCTTTAAATGTGAGACGTACGGGTCAACCGTACCGATATTCACAATAAAAAGTAATACTCTTAGCATAAAAAGTAATACTTTTTCATGAATGACCCAAATAAGAGATCCGTATTACAAAATACGACCCGTGAGACCGTCTCACACAAGTTTTTGTCATAAATAAATATATAATCATTGTTATTGAACAAAGCACACGCTTGAGATTTATTAGTATTTCAATTATTTGGGTTACATTAAAATTATTAAATAGTTTACCTAATGTGAGTAGTTCATACGAATTTAAAGATTAATATCTGCTTAACACGACCTAATTGTACTAAAATATGCAGACCAATTGTCCCCTTGATTGGGTGCACTCTGCCACACGAGTTTCATTAAGAAATTTCATCAACTTTCACAAGAAAGCTCTATTCTTTTTTCAAATTCTAAAGTTAATTACTAATACTATAATCAATAATTTGTGCGTTCAATAAGTTTTTATTTGAACACATAAGAAGACAAAACGAGAGCCATTATTTATAATTAGTGTGAGTATTACCGTTCGTACGTTGTTTTCCCGATGATAATAATAATATATTAATAAAAAATTTTAAAAAATAACATGGCCCCATTCATATTTCATATTAGCTGTACCGATAAAAATAAATTAAACAAGGGAAAAGGAAATTAAATTATCTATATATATATATAGAAAAGTCCATCTTCGATCCTTTTGAAAGAGGCTTTTGATTACTTGGAGCCCATGAACAACTATATATATATATATGAATTATGAAATTAATGAGCACTCTTTAGTCAAACCTCATTCGGCGTTAAACAATTTCTTAGATTAATATTCCAAAATATTGTTAAATTATTATTTTTTTTTTTTTGGTTCAAGAACTCTTGACAGGACTTCATGAGGCATTTATTGAAAAGTTATTGCTTTGAATTATTTGTTTTTATTGGGTGTGATTCCACTTTATTTGAGCAAAAGTTGTGAAGAAAGATTGAACGATGCTAATAAAACAGAAGAAAATTAATTAATGGCACAGAATATATAATATAATAATTAATATGTATGATTTTAATTACACTTTATTAACATGTTGAATTGTTGTCACGCCCCGAAACTCGGGATTTGACACCGGCGTTGTTTAA
>NC_133308.1:7085796-7097110 GCF_012295235.1 Primulina huaijiensis | reverse complement strand
GTGTGTGAGTATTTTCCTTCTTAGCTTTTTTTTTTCTTAAAAAAAAATGTTTCAGTAGAATTTTCAAAATGAGTAGACGTTTCAATTCAAAAGTTCATCAAAGATTTTCTAGAGAATGAAACACCTCTTGTTTAATCACTCACTGAAGATGACATCTCCACTAGATGAGCCTGGGGATTGTGGGTATGTCTCATATATATGAACAAAGTCAAGTTTCTCTTTAAGCTTTATCAAAATCCTGTAAATGGATCTTTTCTGCTAAATATTATGACATGAAAAACTACAAGTTTTGCAGAAGAAATATTTGAAAAGAAAATAAACCTTCTGTGGAACAGTAAGCAGTCGGGAAGTAAAGAAACTCATTAGAAATTTTGCAACATGGCTCATGTGGAAGATGGTCAGAAAGAATCTGTCTAGAATGCCCAACCAAAAAGAGCTAGAATTCAGAAAAAATCTTCAGCCCAAATATGACCGAATACATAATGCAAAGACAATTCAAAGTGGTGAAGGTCCACACAAGTCACATTTTCCTTAGGGACCATACAAAAACAAAAGATTCCACGACGAAGATAAAGAATGCATGTGATCCAACCACTTCATTCGTGAAAATAAAACACTTAACCACCACAACATGACAAACCACTAACTAGTGGTACACCAAATAAAACATGTTGTCGGCCACAACTGACAAAGAAATTCACAAGTTTGAAGTTCAGATTTTAAATCTACCAATACTTCTATATATATCAAGGCAGAAGGAAGAATAATGCTTCATCCAACCTCTTCAATTTCTTTCAGAATAAAATCAGTAATATTTTCAATTTATGTGTGTTGTGATTTCTATTACGATAAGTAGCTAAACAAGTTTCACATCCTCTACAGGAGGTTACTATGTAATAATATATTATATGTTTGAATAAATGAATCAAGGTTTCCTGTCCATCTCATGTATTTTTTTTCAAAAAATAAACTTTTTACTATACATTCTGTAGTAGGAAACGAAACAGAGTTGTGCTAAGTGTTGTTGAAAAAATCTACGTCAGGAACCATCTGTTGCGACCGTATGGTTATGATGTGAGGAGCAGTCTGTAAAACCCGATTGATATAACCCAACGACACTCCAGTCAAAAAGGTAAAATGTTTATAGTTCATTATACAGAAGCATTACTATACACACACACACACAATCATCTGAATTATGATATATAGATTGGAAATTTTGTGTAATTGTATGCCTTTAGGCTATACGTATTTAAGAACATGCTCGATAGGTATAATAATGTCATGTATCAAATTCAAAAAGTGATAAATTTGAAAAGATTTATGAAAATAAAGAGCTCAATTAAAAATTTTAGGATTATGGAGTTAGGATAAATTTAAATTTGAGAATAAAAAGTTATTGCCGGTAGCATAAATAGTATTGAGAAACCAAACAAATGTTTCTCGCAAATAGTGCAGAAGAAAGTATAAGTTAAATAAGAAATTATAAGTTAAATAAACAAAGACATTAAGATTTGAAAAAAAAAAAAAAGACGTCATAAATTGCTAAATCATGTTCATAATATTATTTAATCAATTAACATACACTTAGCAATCAGAATCTGTCCTTCCAATTATTAGCATCAAGACATTTCTGAATTCATAGTATTCATCCCAAAGTTGAAACGACGCCACATGCTGAGGCAATATATGCGTCACCAGGTGACATCATGGCAAAACTGATCGATCATACAGAAATGCCATCAATTTTTTTAATCCCAAGTGCTTTGAAACTTTAATTATATCACCAGACACGAAAACAATTACTATTTTTAGATTCTTACACTTCTGAAATCTAAATGACCTCACGATTAAATCTTGTTCCAATTTCTTTAAATTTCTCTAATTTTATCTCAATAATAGTGTATACTCGTTTTTTTTTAAAAAAATAAATAACTAAATAAAATTAATAATTTTTAATCGTTGGTTTTGAAATAAATTAAACCGCTTCGAATGAGAAAGTTTTTTGTGTTTGGATATTGTATCTTACAATAATCTCAAACGATACGCCTTTTAATCAATTATTTTTCTATTACTTAGTGGGAATCTAAATACCATTAACCCCTAATCCCCTAATTAGGGTTTAGGACCACGAGAATTTTGACCTTCTAGCCAGATTCAACTCTTTTTCCACCCCCAGTCATAATACATACATACATACATATATATATATACACACTCACACACAGATATAAATATATATATATATATAGATGACACGACTATATATACATGAGGACCCAGTCTTGTTTACTGTGAACGAGTAAAAATCAACATGGATGGAAACCGGAGAGAAAAGGCGAAAGAAGACAAAGAAGTGGGCGGGGAGGTGAAATACAGAGGCGTCAGGCGCCGGCCATGGGGGAAGTTCGTGGCCGAGATTCGGGACACGAATAACTACGGTGCCCGAGTGTGGTTAGGGACCTTTGCGACAGCAGAAGAAGCTGCAAGAGCTTATGATCGTGCGGCCTATAACATGAGAGGTTCTTTAGCAATCCTCAATTTTCCTAATGAGTATCCTTCATTTTCCTCTCATGCATCGTCGTCATCAAGATCGAACTACGAGGCCGGGAAAGGGAAGGAAGTCTTTGAATTCGAGTACTTGGATGACCAAGTGTTGGAGGATCTTCTTGACTTCGGAGATAAGTCCGACAAAAACAAATAGTTTGGTCTCGATTCTGTAAAAAAGCGCATTTTCATGATGAATCATATCGAAGATAAGCGATTGGTGCGGTTTTTTTTTTTGTTGAAAGGAAATTGTCGCACTTTTTCTGTATAATCGTTACTATATAAAAATGGATATTTGGCACCTTAGTTACATGCATTAAGCGGCAGTCTTCTTTGATCCAATCTCCGATCAATCAACATTTTCTTGTTTTTCTTTAGGTTTTTGTGTTCTTGGTTTGTTTCCTTCTTCTTGATTTGTTGACAGTTGAAAGGTAATCAATGTGATTGATAATACACAGCGTTGATCCTTTCTCGGAATTTAATTTGATCTTTTCTGGTGATTGTGTTGGGTTAGACCTTTTGCCCTTTTTCTTTGGGGTGGAGGACTTTATATGTTTGGCTACAGAAAAAGTTTTAATCCTTATAGAACTCAAGATCAATTCAAGCAGAAGGTTTTATTATCGTGGCTAGTTTATGGATCTCCTGACACCAAAACTTCAAGCTTCGTACGAGATCTCGGGTCGAGAACCATTTGTAACAAATTGTATACATATTTAAAAAACGAAAAACAAACACTCCAATGAGATCATGCAACGGGTCAATTTTATTATATAGATTTTTTATCTGACCCAATTTGGTTTGGCTCTTCTCACGGATATAGATTATTGAGATTGTGGAGTGAATATACCTGCTCTTAGAAAAATATTTTATTATCTCCCAAATGGTGTTTAAGTCTGAAATTCATGATCGACTCAAACAGGGGAAAAAAATCCTCGCGAGCTCAAGTTTTTGCGTCAGTGTTCCAACTCGACGCAAGCATAAGCTATTTAAACAATAAAGTCAAATTATTTTGCATGACATCATCTCAAGTACATCACCAATTAATCGTCATATAAAGCAGTTATCTCATAATCGCAAACATTAATGTACTTTTAATAATCTTTTTGTTTTTTTAAAAAACTTTTTAAGAGAGTTTCACACGTCAATTTTATGAGAAATATATATCTCCAATTCAATCTAACTCTTGAAAAGATATTATTTTTATGATAAATGTATCACTTTTTTCAGTGCATGTTATGGAATGGATCAACTTGTCTCACATATATATAACTGTCATACCGTCTCACATGAGACATACTTTTTATATATATAATATTGTCGCAAGTGCATGGGGAATGAGGAAGATCTCTAACCTGATTTTGTTCACGAAAAATATTATTTTTTATGTTAAAAATATCATTTTTTTTTATAAATATAGATTAAGTTAACTCATTATATATATATAGATCCATAATATGATATCATAAGAGAGTAGCTCAAATAAGAATCGGCGAAGTGATGTAAAGGAGACGAAGGTCTCATTCCATCACCATGACGTCAAAATTGCTTCTCAGCAAGCCGTCATCTTATTTATATTTGTTTATCGTATAATAATGTAATAATTTATTGTATCATTATACTAACAAATTTCTGGTGGACCATACTCTTTTACAATATTGAATCACTCTACTGAAAAATAAATACTAATGGTAAAAAAAATACTAATTAATTACTTGGAATTGTTTTGTTGATGAAATGATCAAGTATATAATTAATTACTAGGAATTGTTTTGTTGATGAAATGATCAAGTATATCGATTATTAAGACGTTCAAACTTTTATGCTCAAACTCGAATCGACCTCAAATATATCGATTATTCGTTGAATTCGATTCTTTTTCAAATACAAATTTATATACAGCTCATATAAATTTAAGCATCAATGCATCTTTAGCACAATGATTGGCTTTCTCACTAATGAATATAGAAATTCTATATAGAATAAATTTATGTGGTATAATTATATATTGATATTAGGGTAATTTTTATTCATAGTTACTGTCCGAATTTTTGTTTATGTGTTTTGTTTTCTTCGAAAATAATTATATTAAAAGTAAGGAAATCTTGAGAAAGAAAACTTGGAGTGGCTTTGACATAAAAAATAGTCAGTACAACATCTCAAGTTTTACAATATAATATAGAACTACAAAGAATCATGAGATGGGTCCAATGACTAAATTAAGAATGTCCGGATCCACTAAATGCGCACATAAAATAATGATTATATTCTTTATTTTATATTTATTTCACGCTGCATCTCCTAAATACGAATTAAACATTGAATAACAAGTACTAAAATTAAAATAAATTATCAATGTATTGGGTTAAAACTAAATTTTGACGACTTTTATGAGATTAAACATTGAAAAATTAATAAGTTATAAAACTAAAATTGTATTTGTTTGATCAATTAAGTTTAACAAAATGTTAAATGAAATAAAATGAAAACTGGAACGGTAAACTAATTCTCGAAGACTACCGAACTAAAGTGTGCATATTATTAGTAACATACTGAAATTGAAAGGACAACTAATTTATGAAGTCAACCGATCATCATATATACATAATTCAGTCAGAATTTTGGTACAAACATGCTCTGAAAACTTGCAGTTTACCCCACGATTTATCATATAAAGTTTCCGTGTCACGTCCCAGGGATGGGGTTAGCCGACACCGGCGTTGTTCTCAAATTTTTTTTCGAAAACAACAAGCCTCAAAAGTACAAAATTCAGAAATCAGTCTTTTTATTCATAAAACTAAATATTTCATTGTCTGATACAAACTCAAATAACAAATATTTTACAACGGAAATGTAAAACAAGACATAACATTGTTTCTACAGATGCAGCGGGAAAACATAATCTAGAACTGAAAAATAACAGTCTTCTTCACCAGCCCCAGAACTGGTTCTGCTCTTCTTCTTCTAACAGTTCTTCCTCGTTCTTATCTGAGATGGGTTTGGTGGGTGAGTGATATGGTCGTCACTCCATAAGCAGGGGCGGGAATAACTCCCAGTTTTCAAAAACATTTTCAACAGAAACAGTAATACAAAATAATATACAGAAACTCTTACTTTCAGAACAGAAAACAGTATTCAGGAATAACATGTTTCAGAACAGAAATCAGAACTTAAAATTTAGTAAGCAAGCACTGAGCACGTTCGTGAATTTCATGGCTAAACTGATATCAGTCCCCTATATGTTCTCTCCTCTAAGAGGAGAGGCCAGAAATCAGAAATGTTTCAGAATATATATTTCTACCATTAGTTCACTAGGTTTCAGTGCTTCAAAAGTTATAGATCAAAATTACATATACTTTGCTTCAACACAGGAATTATCAAACTGATTTCAAGATATTTATACATAAGCGCACTTACCGTAATTTGCTAGAAATTTCGGTTGAATTCTGGAATCAGCTTTCTCTCGCTACTGGATTTTACAGCTCGAAAAATACACTCTCTTAGCTCAAATTTTAAGTGATAACTCAAGACTTGTGTAACAACAAATTTAGAGACTTGAAGGTGTTATTTATAGGCCAAATTTTGACTGTTAGCCTCCCAATTGATGACCATAATCTGTCATTAACAGCCTTTAACAACTTTTATTTCATGTTAAATATTTCAGTTATAAGTCATAAGTAGAATCAGTAGTTGTCTGCTGGAATCTCGCGCTACTGAACTTTTCTGCTGCTGGATTCTATCTACTGGAAAATACCAACTCTGCTGAAATTTTGCATTGCTGCTGGATATTGCTAGCTGCTGAAAAATGCTAGCTACTGCTGGAAATTCAGGTTCTCACATTCCGAACTAAAGCAGTTTTCAAATACCGGTAGAATTTCAGAATTTCCACAAGCACCATTTGCAATGTACGATTGTTAGAAAGGATAGTGACGTGAAAAACAATGGTCAACTACTACATAATTTAGAACGATAATCATATTTCATTTTGCCGACCGTTGGATCAAAACCTATAAATAGAGAAAATGAGCTACAGTCTATCTCTCAAGAATTTTGAAAAAAATCTATTATTCTCATGTTATCAAGAGTCTAACTGATCGAAATTTTCAGAAGCACACATTTAAAATATTATATCATATCATAAGGATCTATTTTTATTGTTGTTTTTCATTCTGAAATACTTGTATTTTGATAGTAAAAAGTCTTACTTATAATCTTATGTTAAGTTTGCGAGATACTAGGAGTTTCAGTTATGCAGTGGTAAGACTTTCTGAATAGAGTTATTATAAAGTTTTATAATTTCCATTCTTCTAGTGAAAATCTTTCCGTGAAGAAGAATGAGTGAATAAGAGTTATTAACGTCTCCTAACATCCAGAAACAAACTCGTGCAATATATATTTCAGTTACCACGTCCTTAGCTTCATTTTCATAACCAAATTGATTATTACATAACCTATTTTTGTTTTCAAACTGTATCAGTGAGCTTCTTTCCGTGAAGTACCCAACTTCTAGCTTGTTGATACCCAACTGACTATAATTCCATTTCAGTATTACTAAGCCTAACCAAAATATTTTCAGAATTTGTTGGAGATTATTTATTCACTCTCTCTCTATATCAATCTTCTCTGATACGAATCTTCGATCCTAACAAGTGGTAGCAGAAAAGATTAATTATTGTCTCTGATAACTAAATCCAAATGATTTCCTTCAGTAAAATTCACAAGTTCTCCAAAGAGGACTTTGACGATTGGAAGATCGGGATGCGGGATAATTTAGTTGCACAAAATGATGATACGTGGTACATCATCGTAGATGGACCAACGAAAATCATGAAAGCCAATACTTCCATTGTTATTTCTGACGGTGCTCCACAGATGATTGAAAATCTCAAAATGAAATGAAATGGTAAAGAAAAAAAACGAAAAATCTGGATAATGTTGCCAAAACACTGGATAAAAATACATTTGCTATTTAGGGTAAATTTTGATAAAAATTTGGATAATGTTGCCAAATCTGGGAGAAACTGATGCAACTCTGCAAGGGTAATGGTCAAACCAAGAAAAACAAACTTTCTTTTGCGATTTAGAAATTTGACAGCATAAAGATGAAAGTTGGGGCGTCTATGTCAGACTTCGACGAACGAGTGAGAAATATCATTATTGAAATAGATGTTGTTGGCAAATAGTACAAAAATCGTGAATTAGCTTTGAAAGTGATGAGGACACTTCCGTGAGATTAGGATGCCAAAACTATGGATATGTGAGAATCAAAATATTGTAACAAGCTGGAACTGCTTGATCTGTTTGAATATCTTGAGGCATATGAATTTGAATAGGTGACGATGGCGAATCGACTGTCAAATTGACGAAGGCTCTGATTGCTATATCTTGGATAAATATGTTTTTAAAGATAAGTCAGTCGAGCAGTTATGTAATGATGTGATGTCATTTTTTATATAATGTTTTGGTAAGTTATTAAGGAAGAACTAGGGAAATTTTCAAAGCCCAAGCAGACACAAACATTACAAGAAAGAGTCCACTGATGAGGACAATGTGGGTTTCAATTTTGGGAAAATAGGTGATTTCATAGCCGACTGCTCTAAGCGAAAGAACGATGATAGAAGACCAAATGACAAAGAAGGATGATCTCATGACAAGAAGAAGAGATTCAAGGATGACAACAAGACATTTAGGAAAAGAAGATATCAAAAAGTTCTAGTGGCCGAGGAAAGTAAGGCCAAGTGGGAAGATTCTGATTCTGACTCATCTGAGTTAGAGTGTTCTACTAGTGAGAGTGATGATGAAGAGGTGCGATGTCTCATGACCAATGTTTAACTGGAATCCATCAGTGAAAAGGATTCCGTTTCAGCTCAACTGACTTTACACAAGATGACCTTATTATTGTACTTCATGATATGGTCAATGAGTACAACAGACTTTCTCAATCATTCGAGGAATTCAAGGCTAAGCAGTCAAGTCTGTCTGAAAAAGATACTGAGCCTAACTCAGAACAGTCAGGTGAATTGTTAAGTATTAAGGCTGAGATTGCAAAGATCAAGAGTGAGAATGAGCGAGTATATGTTGAGCATTAGTAGTTAACGTCTAAGAATAAGAAATTAACTAAGCTGATCAAATTTCAGAATATGTTCCCAGTCAATCTGGAGGAGATACAACAATTACAAAAACCATCAGGAGACAAGATTGGTCTCAGTTTCAGTAGCAATGAAGATACTTTTGAGTCAAGTACCCAATCGAAACTGAACATGTGCAAAGAGAAATACATTCACTTTGTTAAGTCTAGTACGGTATATGAACATAAGGAGACGAATGTTCGAATTGAAAAACACGTTGAACAGATGAATAAGTGCAGAAAGTTTGGTATTGGTTACGAATATGAGAATTCTAATACTAAGCCTAACTGGTCTGGAAATATATTCAGTTCGATAAGGCACAACTCAATTAGAAGTAAGCCAAACTGATACTACAACTTCAAGCCCGTTCAAAAGAGATTATGAAAGACCAATAATGATAGAAAGACGAGACAACATTTTGTTTGCAATACACACAGAGCATCACACACACAAATGTTTTTGCACAACCTTTTCTGAAAAAAAAAAACGGACGACCAGTTAGACTGATCCAAATGTAGGTTACTAAGGTACTAATCCCATTTGGACCCAATTAGGATTGAGTACCAGTTGCTTTAATTTGTGAATGCATGCCAATAAACAAGAAAGGCTGAAGATTTCGATCTGATATTTGGACAGTGGCTGTTAGAGACATATGATTGGCCAAGCCCAACTATTGACTGATGTAATCAAATACGAAGGACTTAGGATTATTTTTGGAGACAATGTAAAAAGTAAAACCATAGGTAAGAGTAAGATTAGTAAAAAAAACATTACTATTTATGATGTGTTTATTGTTGAAAATCAGTGCTATAATTTGATCAGTATCAGTAAGCTTCGTGACCATGGTTACTTAGTTGAATTTCATAAGAATGATTAAATATGTTGATAATTGTACTTTGTTAATTGGAATTAGAAATAATAAAACTTATAAGATTGATTGGAATAGTAATTGTCTAGCCTCGCCAACATTTTTTGCTGCCATTAATAATGATAAACGGTGATTATTAGAAGAGATTGAATTATCTTAACTTTAGATCAATTAAATTTTGCGTAAATTGAACCTAGCTGATGGATTGTCTGGTATAGAATTTCTTAAGAACCATTATGCTCTGCTTTTCAGTTAGGTAAACATATCAGATCTAACTTTAAAATAAAGGAAGCAAACAGACGAATAGATGTTTAGAATTATTGCATATGAATTTGTTTGGTCCTATACATGTAATTAGCTTAGGGGGAATGAAATATATCATTGTTATTATTGATGATTTCTTTAGATTTACATGAATTATTTTCTTAGGCGGTAAAGATCATACATGTGGCCAATTGATTATATTTCTTAAACGTGTTTAGAACGAAAAATCATGTTCAATAATCCGGATTAGAAGTGACCATGGTAATGAATTTACTAACAAAAATGTGGATGCATATCAATCAGAACAGAAAATTCAGCATGATTATTTTGTAGCTAGAACACCTCAACATAATGAAGTTGCTGAATGAAAGAACATAGCTCTAAATAAAGCTGCCCAAACAAAGTTTTTTGATTCTGATGTTTACTAGAGATTTTTGGCAGAATCAATTAACATCACTTGATGTACAAAACCGATCTATGATCAACAAGAAATCTAGTAAAAATCCTCGTATTTTCATATATTTGGTTGTAAATGCTACATTCATAATAATGGTAATACTCATCTTTTGCATTTGATGCTAAATCGGATGTTGGCATATTCCTTGGTTATTGATCCGTTACCAAAGCTTACTATGTATTTAATAATAAAATATTAAATGTTGAAGAAACAGTTCATGTTTTGTTTGATGATATGAACTGATTGACGATAAACTACCCAAACTGATCTGATAGACTAAATTTGTTGACTTGGCAGATGAAAACGAAGTTGAAATCAATATGAAAAAAAGGATTCATCAGTTACCAGAACCAGAGATTTCAGATCAGCTAGCTAGACAAAGAAGTGAAGAACAGGAGAACTACGCTTACAATGAGACTTATTTGAACCGAACTGACTTTAACTAGACTGATGATATCCAAGCTGTCGACAATCAAATTGATGTGATTCAAACCATTGAGAACCACGCTGATGGGAATAAGATTGAGGAGATCCTCATTGATCCTACTTCAAACAACACTAGCAGAAATCTACTAATTGGACCAAAATACAAATGGTGTAAGACGCATCTACTATCACTGGTGATCAGTAACACTTCAGCTCCCCGAAGAATTAGACAAGAAATGATTAATGAATTCTTGCATGTTGTTTTTATTTCACAATTAGAACCTAAGAAGAAAAATGAGTCTCTATTATACATGAGTTGATATAAGCTATGCAAGATGAATTGGGTCAGTTTGATAGAGTCTGCTTTGCCTGATCATGTGTTTATACTAATGGTACAAACATTCTTTGAAAACTATCAGTTTACCAACGATTTATCAGATAAGATTTTCTGTGCTATAAAGTAGTTTTTGCTTACTAGTATAATTTCATATTTCAGCAAGCACCATTTGCTGTGTACGATTGTCAGAAAGGATAATGACGTGGAAAATGACGTGACCAACAACCAGCTCATTTGTAACGGTAATAAAATTTCATTTTGTCAATCGTTGGTTCGAAGCTATATATATA
>NC_133308.1:7077851-7079718 GCF_012295235.1 Primulina huaijiensis | reverse complement strand
GAGGAGCCTCGCCAGGAGGACAGGGAGGAGCAGAGGCAGGAGAGAGACTTACCACCTCCACCACCACCGGACATGAATGCCCAGATGCTAGCTGGGATGACTCGGTTCTTCGCGCAGTTTGCGGAGAACAATGCTGTGGCGACCAGGCCGACAGAGCCTGAGGCAGTATACGAGAGATTCATGAAGATGCGTCCAAAGGAGTTTTCTGGGACGACGGACCCCATGGTTGCCGAGGGCTGGATCAAGTCCCTCGAGGTTATTTTCGAGTTCATGGAGCTTGGAGATGCAGATCGAGTTCGTTGTGCCTCTTATCTGTTCGGAGGAGATGCCCGCTTATGGTGGGAAGGAGCTTCAGTAGCCCTTAACTTGGCTACCCTGTCATGGACACGTTTCACGGAGGTATTCTACTCCAAGTATTTTACGGATGAGGTGCGCACCCGATTGACCACGGAGTTTATGAGCCTTAGACAGGGGGATCTGACGGTTACGGAGTTCATCCGTAAGTTCGAGAGGGGTTGTCACTTTGTGCCCTTGATCGCGAACGATGCTAAAGCCAAGTTGATGCATTTCTTGGTGGGTTTACGGTCGATCTTGCGCCGTGATGTTAGGGTGTCTGACCCTAGTACTTACGAGGTCGCCATCTCCAGAGCTCTGGCCGCAGAGCAGGACCAGCGAGATATAGAGAGGGATCGCTTGGGAAAGCGACCAGTTCAGATACCACACTGCCGTCCTCCTCCTCAGCAGCATCAGCATCAGCATAAGAGGCCGCATTACGGCCCGCCCAGGAACAGAGGAGGACCTCAGCAGCATCAGGAGCAGCAGCAGGGACGTGTCGTCCCGAGGACCTTTGAGCACCCAGTCTGTCCCAAGTGCTCACGCCGTCATCCGGGAGCATGCATGTTTGGCTCAGGGAAATGTTTTAAGTGTGGCAGCACGGACGCCATGCTACGGCAGTGCCCCCGGAAGAATCTGCCTACCCAAGGCAGAGTTTTTGCTCTCCATGCTGCGGAGACGAACCCTGACACCATGCTGATGACAGGTACCTTACAGCTTTAAGTTACATTTGCATTCCAATGTTTTGGGAATCGGGATTAAGATTTTGAACTTAGAATTGCGATAGGATTGCATGCTCTACTCAGTATTATTTTTTTTTTTTTTTTTAGAAGAACTGTGACCTTTTCATGTCTATAAGCTTAGCTCTTGTGATTATTTGGGTTCAGCTTAGTGTTCCGCACTTTCAGGGAGAATTTTCATAGCTGGCTCAGCTACCAAAGCCCTGATAGATTCAGGGGCTACCCACTCATTTATTTCAGAGGTCTTTGCAAACTTTCTCAAAGTTAAGACCATCGGACTAGATGTAGCCTATTCGGTGTCATTGCCTTCGGGAGAGGAGATAACCGCCACCAGCGTGATCTGAGACATAGACCTTGAGCTGCATGGAAATCTTGTTTATGCGGATCTCATCTTATTGCCGATGCCAGAGTTTGACATCATTCTGGGGATGGACTAGCTATCGCGGCACAGAGTTTTGATCGACTTTCAGCGGAGATCCATTTTAGTCCGACCGCCTGAGATGACACAATTCTTATTTGAGCCGGACAGGTATTTTCCTTTACCGTGCATTATTTCTTATATCCAGGCTAGGAAGCTCATGCATAGAGGGTGTCGGGCATTTTTAGCAACATTTATATCTGTCCCCGAGACACCCAGTCAGTCAGCTTCAGATGTTCCGATTGTTAGAGACTTCTTAGATGTTTTCCCTGAGGACGTCTCTGGTATGCCACCTGAGAGAGAAGTGGAGTTTTCCATCGAGCTTATGCCAGGTATGGCTCCGATCTCAAAAGCGCCGTACCGACTAGCACCGACA
>NC_133308.1:7075025-7077228 GCF_012295235.1 Primulina huaijiensis | reverse complement strand
TATATA
The DNA here is from genome assembly GCF_012295235.1 of Primulina huaijiensis. Taxonomy (NCBI): domain Eukaryota; kingdom Viridiplantae; phylum Streptophyta; class Magnoliopsida; order Lamiales; family Gesneriaceae; genus Primulina; species Primulina huaijiensis. The sequence continues at coordinate 7,077,222 of NC_133308.1, read as the reverse complement.
TATAGATAAAATGAGCAATCAATCTATTGCTCTGGAAATATAAAAAAGTTTCTATCATTCTCAAGCTATCAAAAGCCCAATTGATCGAAATTTTCAGAAGCACAAACTTAGAAGATTATATCAGATCATCAATGATCTGTTTTGCTTATTATTTTTCATTCTGAAATACTTGTATTTTCACAGTAAGAAGTTTTACTGATCATCTTAACATACAGAAACAATCTTGTGCAATTTATATTTCAATTACCTTTTCCTTGTCTTTATTTCATAACCTGATTATTAGTTAAGTCGTTTTTGTGTTCAAACTCTAACAGTGAGCTTCCTTCCACGCAGTACCCTATTGGTAGCCTATTGATATCCAACTGCCGAGAATTTCATTTCAGTGTTGTTAATTTCAACTGAAATATTTTCAAAATTTGTTTGAGATTATTTATTCATACTCTCTAAGTCAATCTATTTTATTTTTTCTTGAAATGGGGTTTCGGTGTTTCACTTTGGACTCTAATGCTCACCGTCACCATTGATTATAAAGAGAACTTAATTTACAAAAATTAAACATTAAATAAATATCAAACACTACTCTCAAATTCCCAAAAAGCATACTCTAAAATTCAGTGATTTGATACAATAATTCAATAAAAAAATATAAATTTTAATTTTTTAAAAAATAAATTGTGGGTCTTTTTATCCCACCCACAACCTATACTGACTGACTCGTTTTGGATCCGCCTTCAAATAGGTCACTAAAAAAATAATTCAACTCTCCTATTTTCTATAGTAAGACACACCAGCTCTATATACCTAGCTATCCCATTTTGATTATTCTAAATCAAAATATTTTTTAATTAAGAATTAACAAAGTATGTAATATTATATACATAGATGAAAGGATCTGACGAATTCACGAAGATCTCATTCCATCGTAATCACGATGACGTTACAGCTGCTGAGCAACATTTGGAAGTCGTCATCTTGTGTGTTTATTATACAAATATCTCGAATTTGAGAGCTCGTCTCAAATTTTGAATTTAAGTGCCAATGATCCAAAATGCGTTTACATATATCGACTACTAGTCACTGGCCTCAAACTTCTACAATATTTTTTTAAAAAAATAATGTTTGATCCATATACATCGATTAATATATTTCAATGATTTGAATATATATGATTTTTTTAACTATATATTTTATGAATTTATTCATATTTATCATAATGATCTGCTTTTCGTTCTAAATAAATTTGAAAATTGAGCATCATACTTGTAATCAGCCTTTCCCAAATAAAAAAGATTTGTGAAAGTGGCCGTCTCCCAGTTGCCAATTTTCTAAGAGCAGAAATAGTATCTAGTAATTGACCTTTAACATTAAACTAATCATCAATTCAAACAAATATAAGCCCTACATCAATTATTATTATTATTATTTACGTCGCTATTCCGTTGTAGTATGTTGTGTGCAATAATTGTTTATGTTGGATAGATAAATTGAAACATGACGTTAGAATTATTGTATAATTCACCAACTATAACTTTTGATAAAAAAAAAAAAAACAAGGGTTCGGTCTACGTAATCGTCAAAATTTTATGATGTGAAATCCTATCAAATAAAATTTTCCACTCTTATATCGAGCAGATTAATCCGTACATAAATTTAATCATTAAATTTTATTATTATATTTATTTATTTAACGTAGCATTTCCTAATTAAATTCGATGCATTGAGTCAAACAAATTAATCAGCAGATGACTACTGGGATGATGCAAAATGCTGATTAATCGTTAAGACGTAATCCATTCTGATGTCACCAAACAATACCCGCCTGATTATTAATTATCTTAATAAATTAATTATTACATAAACAAATTGAAGACATTTTTTTTTAATTATTGGACGAGGTTTCATGTAAAATCATTTAATAATTTAAATGGTGGTGTGTTGATTCTCCAAATTCTTTCTTGTCAACGTTTGATTAGAAAATTAAAGTAGACTATTAAATTAATATTTTTAATGATATTTTTTATTTAGTCATGATTTTTCAGACATGATGGTTTCAAGATGATTTTTCGAAGAAAGATACCCGAGCACGGAAGAAGTTTGATTTTTTATAATTTACGCGAAAAATTCTTGAAGTAAATCAACTCTTTTAATATTTTTGGGAGATATATATATATATATATATATATATATATATGTGTAT
>NC_133308.1:6968299-7074775 GCF_012295235.1 Primulina huaijiensis | reverse complement strand
TTATTTAAGCAACTTGAGTTGAGTAGGAAATTAATTCATTTAAGTTCCATAATTAAGGGGTTAATTCACTAAATTATTTAAAGGATAGATAAGCCTTTAAAGAATTAAAAATTTACTAGTTAAACAACAATTCCCCTTCATTTTTATTGCTAAAATTCGGCCACCCTTAATGACTAGACAATTTCTTTGCCAACTCACCCTTTGACTCATTCTTTGTTGTTTTAGCATGCCAACCTTTTTAATTATTAATCACCCTTAATTAATTAATTAGTAACCAACATCCTAGCCTTGTGAAACATGTAGGATTCGGTCATTTGCATCTAACAAAACACCCAACAAATATTTGATATCAAACCAAAATTCAAAATTCAAAAAGAGTAGACTTGGTCTTGCATTTTTCCCCATATTTTGCACCCATCTCCCTCATTCCCCTAACCACCATTTCTTCCCCTCCCCATCACCGAAATCTGAGAGAAATTAAGAGCTAAAAATCGTGAGGTACTAGGGGAAAAACAAGAGAGAAAAATCGAGTGAAGAACAAGGTAGCAAGAACACTCCCCCTCCTCCGCGCCGAATCGTTTCATTCTTTCGTTTTTCTTTCAAACGAAACCAGGCATGCATATATTCTTCCTTGACTCTTCAATCAAGTCCTATTATCAATTATTTTTCATTACATGATCATCATTTCCATGTTAAAACCGAAATACATCAAGAGATTTCAGAAAATGCAACATGCAGAATTTTTCGGTTTTTCTCTTGTGCTTCACGGGTTGCTTTGTTTTGTGGGTTTCAGGTATTGGTTCGATTCCAGGCTCCCAAGGCGACTTATAGACATGTAATAGGATGTATTAGGATCACTTTGGTCCATTCATTCGAGCCCCACACCCGCTGGAAACGAGAAATGACAGCAGCTTCTCATTCTTAGCCATTTGTGTTTTCGAAAATTCTGCGTGTGCTGTCAAAGGAAATGAATCTGATCATGGCTGCCCCAAAGCCTATAGCCATGGTTAGATAACTTCCCTAGCATGTCTAAGACGTGACTAAGTCGCCCTTTTGGAGGCTTGGTCCATGGTGCATCGGTTTTTAATTAAAAGTGCAAGAACAGCCCCAGCCCCCCTTCGGCTTCTCATTTTGACAGCATGTGTATTTCGAATTTGGTGGGATGGTGTGGATCTTGGTTGGCCTATGGCCCTTAGCCACGGTTCATACCATGCCCCTAGATGTCTAGATCGTGTCATGGTCAATCAAATGGCCATTGGAACGATTCGTGACAGCAAAACAAAAGCAATGCATCCTACGTGCAGAATTTGTTCTCGGTTGTAACGTTTGGGTCGTTGCTGGAATATTTCGAATTGTGGCTGGTCTAAAGCCCTTAGCCATGGTTCAAATCATTCCTTGGGATGTTGGTAAGAGATTTTGGTCGGTGGTTCAAGCCCCAATGGCCATTAGCCTCGCAAACGACGCAAGGAAACCAAAGCACAGTTGCTGTATTTCTGGACAGCAACTTGCTGTGACGGTTCAGTGGCTCGTTCGAGTTCTTGGTTGGCTTTTAGCCCATGGCCTTGGACTGGACAGTACCTCATCGAGTTAGGAAGGTCATGTTTTTGGCCGTTCGTGATTCGGATCATTTTTGAGGTCGTACGAGAATTTACGGTGCGATGTGCCAAATTGACTCTCGAAAGAGCGTTTCATGTTTTGGCCTCCATTCACCTAGATTTCGGCCCTCACCATTTTAGGAGCATTATTTGATCATTTTAGACGTATTTTAATCATGACTACATGATGGTTCAGTGTTGGTTCGGGTTGGCTCGGAGTCATGATTTAATACGAAGTCGGTAGGCGTAATTGTCACATTTTTGAAGGTTATTGTATAGTTTGGTCCCATAAATCTATTGCATATTTTTCATGGCATATTTAGGTTGCAGCGAGCCTGGGAGCGATCCAATCCAAGCAGTAAAATGGGTACAGGATATTTAATTCAGTTATTTAATTATATTACGTGCAAAAATACAAATTTTGAGATTTATGCGATATTGCTTGTGGTCACTTTACTATCATGCTTAAGTCCGGTCCCCAGTATCGGCCCGGTCACCAGTTACCGGTCAGTTCAGTTGTTTCACCCAGTACTGTGGCAGTAGTCTGATCAGACGTAAATCCGATCCCCAGTATCGGTCCGGTCACCAGTATCGGTCAGCTCAGTTCAGTTCAGTTCAGGGACCACTTGCGTAGACCATAATCTCACAGAAAATTATTATATGCTATTTCAGTACAGGGCTCCAAGGAGCAAACAGTTTCACTATGATTTTCAGTTCAGCTATGCACGTATTATAATTAATCATGACACGACATTTTACGATATGCCTCATGACATGAAATTTTACTCCCATGCAATTTTACTATATTTACTCGTTATTTACGATATATGCATGTTGAGTCTTTAGACTCACAAGACTTGATTGTTGTAGGTACTGATGATGTCGGGATCGAGGGCGGGGACCAGTGAGCTAGCTCGAGTCGGCAGTAGTGGCACCCGAGGACCTCAGTTTCAGCACTTGCCATTTTGATGCTCAAATATTTTATTTGTTATTGAATGCTTTAACTTGTTATTTTGGCAACTAATAATTTCTTCCGCTGCTGTTTTGAACGTTAAATATTTTATCATTTTTTTGGTATGAATGAGGCACTCCATTTATTTTAAAAGAAAAATTTTAAATTTTCCGCAAATTTTCAAGTAAGGATTTTTAGGCCTCTACATATATAATCTCAATATCACGCACTCAGCAACAGATAATTTCCAGAATGATTAACTTCGTTGCAAACATTAACTTCTCAAGAAGATCCATCCCGGTCCAGACATCTCTCATATGCAAATTGAGCCAAACACCAAAATGAGAAAGGAGCAACAAATATCAATGCAGGTAAACCAAGAACCGGCCAGGTGACGTAAATGCAAATAAAGGAGCAAAACTAGATTTACCATATCTCAACAAATTCGAACTCCAAAATCACATTACGCATATAATGAATTTCAATCGTTGAAGCTCATTCAAGTTGTCAACATGTTGTTAGAACCTAAAAAAAAGACAATTATTCATGAAAAAAATACAATAAACAATTTAAAGTACCATATATAGATCCAAATTCTTCTTCATCTGAGCTGTCATATTTTCTATCATTTTTTTCAGTTGATCTGATAAACGACACGTTGTCATGCTTATTAATATTAATGGAGTTATATACTTCGAAAAAAACTCAAAATAAACAAAATTAATCAACACATACTAGTCTAGCAAATTTGGACAGTTACGTTTGTCATGTTCAACGTCCGCAACCATGATACTACCTGCCCTTTGATGCTGACTTCTCCTTTGATAATTTTAATCTCTTCTCACATCCCTTTGTTCTTATTTTAGAAGGATCAATGATATCAATGACCTTCGCATGACTCTCCTACTTTGACTTCCACTGCATAACGTTCTACTAATATTCATCTTCTTCATTTTGCTATCAATATTATAAGATTTTTCCGCCAAGAAGTTTCTCCCCTATTCACTCAAAGATGCAACATCAAATAAGGCGGAAGATTTACAGGATAACCTCAAATATCTTGACATCAAACTCCTCTGTGGATTGTCAGTCATATTTTGTTCAACCATATGATAAAATGCTCCAAATTTTGTATCGCGTTTCCATTGTTTCAGAATATACTTATCAGGCAAGTGAAACACTTGGTTGATACGGAAAAAAGATAACATATGCCAGCACAGAATACGTACCCTTAAACTATCATACGACTACATGATATATAATCTTTGTATGTCATGCGTGAAAACCCTTGGTTCTGACGAAGAAAAACCTTGAGAATTCATCGTATTGTAAACCTCAAACTCAATTCCCATAAATACTTGTTGCACATAATAACCATGACTCTGATTGATTTCCTCTTGAAACTCTAAACTTTTGCATGTAAACCTTCATCATTTGAGATTCCAACGGTCAGTTTGGATAAATCTTTGGATATTCATTAATGAATATGATCTGTAACTAACTCGTTATGTATTTGGTGCCAGAGAGCTTTATTGAAACATGTGATAAAATCCATCAATGAATTCTTGCTAGAGACGTACCTCATGAAAAATGCATGTGAACTGAAACATCTACTGCTTAAAATTCTACGGAAACATTTTTTTTAAAAAAAGCTCTTTTCGGAAATCCTCAAACACATGCATGCAATAAAAGCAGTCAATCATGCATTTTAAAAAAGTCGTCCAACCACTGAATAAAAATAACTGCAGTTAATTAAATCTTAAAATGAAATCAATTTCCTAGTCTACTGTTTTAAAAAAACTCAACGTTTGTCAAAATCACCAACGTATAAAGAGATGCAAAAACATTTAATATATTGTTTACACCCATGACTCATGATCATAATATGCGCAAGAATGCAAGGTTCGCGGGTTAACATGTGCACCCCAAGCTCAGCCTACTCAGTCTTCAGCGTCTCCAGTCTCCTCATCAACAAACTGCTCACCTGCATCATTCACGCCTAGTGAGTCTAAAGACTCAATACACCTGTAACGTTATAACAAGTACATAAACATAACATGTAACAGTGAAAAGTACTGTAATTAACATACATTTCATGATCTTAAAAGCATGAACTTAAACATATCGTGTCAAAGCATAACGTGTCCAAAACATGTCTCATCATATCAACATATATGTGTTCATTTTCTCTATTTGAATTTAGATAATTAGTTATGACTTTCGTATCAGCTCTAATCGATGGATCCATCTATGTATAACCGTCGTACCCGGTGGTGGGGACATCAGCGACAATTTTACCCATCAACCGAGCCTTTGGCCTTACATGTTCGTGTTCGTATTAGTCACAACTAACTCTCATCCTTCAAAATATATCGTCATATTCATCACTTATAAAAATCATGCATGTACGTAAATTTTCTTAAAATCAAGCATGGAATGTATTTTTCATATTTTCATAAAACGTCACGTTCGTGGTAACATAAACATTTAAAACATGCAATTTAGTGATCATGGCGCTGCCAGGACTGATAACCAAACCCGGGTGCAAAATAACCATTTTGCTTCTGGAAACCCTAATTGATCATTTTACTCCTGGACCTCAAAATTTCGACCCGAAGCCAACCAAACTCCTTAAAACACGTCAAAACATAAATATTCTTTTCCTAGACATAAACTCGAGCCCATTCAAAAAATTCTATAATTCATTTTAAAACTTGGACCGAGATCCCATTTTTAATCTGAATTAACCCGAAACTCAACCAAATCTTTCCAAACTTAAACCAGGCCTTAACCATATCCTACCAGCCCTTAAACCACCTATACCAGACCACTTAAGACTCTCGAACAACACCTGAAAGTTTCTGGATTTTTATGCACAAAAGCGAGCCGAACCCTAGTGCACCTGTCCTCATAAATCTCGACCCTAGACCCAACCAACGGGGACCAGCCTTGAACCAAAGTTACCAAGGATCAAGATCAAGCCGAGGACACCCTAATTGACTGACCCTAACCATGCCTACTTCCCATGAAATCATCCGAACGTGACTCACCCGAGACAAGCCACTACTCGACCCTACCCGACTATTGCACCTCGAACGACTCCTAGCTCGTGACCACCCGAGGTTGAGCCATTTTGGACCATGTCTCAGACCCCTTAGGGTCTGCACGCATTGGTTCGACTTCTCTACAGCTGGTACCCTTCCCAAGGCCCGAACTAGCCCAAGCACAAAATAAAAATCCCTAGACTCGATCGGCTCTCACCATGGTTCAACCGATCCTCGACTCCAGCACTTTGATACCTTAACCCTCGACATGTTCAGGCCCCTAGCATCTAAAATTGGCAGCCCCTTACACAAGAATAACAAAACGTGTGTTACATGCAAAGGACGTGCATATTTCATGACAAAAATAGTATAAAACTTAAACCACATGATAGATCGAATGCTTCTCATGCAAAAACATACAAACAATGTATATTGATGTGAATGATGTAAAGAAACGAGATATAGGAGTGCATTTGCGTTATTACGCTCGAAAACCTTGATACCAACGCGTAGAACTTGCACCGGAGAGACGGTGAGGAATTTCTTTGCAAACTAGGGAGGATTTTCGAAGGTGGGAACTGCTGGAAATTTCGAATAAGCTGTTGGAGAAATGAGGGAAGGGCGGTCGAATAGGTTATGCTAGGTTTAGGGTTTAATTGTAGTGTTTAAATCATGATATAAGGTGCTAATGGGCCCTTAATTAAATACAAAGGGATTAAAAGGATTTTGAGCCTATTAAGCAATAAAATAACCCCATTAAGCCTAATAATACTCTCGAAAAATATTTCGTTTATGTACGTTTTTGAAAATATTGTCCGAACCCTCAAAAAGTCCTTTGACTTGCTAAAATTCGTGTACTGGTTTAAAATATGACTCGGCGAGTAAAAATACCCCACCAAGGCCCAACCGTCGCAAATTGCAGCTACGACAACACTCCAAACCGTTGTCTTCGAGCGAACTATTTAACCACATGGCCTTTAACAATGGTTTTACAGACCTACGAAAACGGTTTTTCACTGTCATCTTTAGACGTCTACGACAACGGTTTTTCACTGTTGTCTTTGAGCACAACCTTAACCACATGGCCTTTGACAACGGTTTTATTTGACCTATGACAATGGTTTTTAACCGTTGTCTTTTGCTTTTTTTTGTTGTGGAGCCACTTTTTGAAATTCTAGTCTAAATTTTAGGGTTTTTACATCTCTCTTTCTGTATTTGAAATTTCGTCCTCAAAACTTATGTTTTGAGTTTGCCTTAACTAAAGTGTTGAGTTATTAATTCCTTTAATTTTTACTCATAACACAACTTTTATTTTTTGTTACTTATATTGGTACATCCAATTATACTACCTCATATTGAACCAAAATTATTAAAATCATTGCATATACAATAACTTACCATAACTCATTAGTTACATATATCATAAAGCATAGTTTGATAAGCTAATATAAATAATTTCTTATGAGTGTTTTTCCTCCAAAGGTCAACACTAATAAAAATCTTCGAATCAAATTATCGCCACAAATCAAACTATTGCCCAATCATACCTATCTAACTTAAACCCGAAAAATCAATGTCACCTTTTTTATTGAACATTTAATATGAAGATCGGTCTCAAAATCAATCCAGCATAAATCCAAAAGTCTTGACTTAATTTTCTATTGATTATGTAATGTAAAAACTGATTTCCAATTATTGTTTTTTAATTCAGACACTTGTAGTGATATAAAACTCTCAAAAATCAAACTATAACTCAATACCGTCGAACTAAATTAAATCTAAAAAATAATAACCTAGAAGATATTAATTAAAATTTCAATCGATCGTGTCACATAAACACTAATCCCAAAATTTGTTTTCTTTTTCTCATACTAAATTTTAATTTCTCACATCAAGATCATGAACGTGGTTTTATTTAAAGATTTCTCAAAGGCATGGTTGCATTGAGAGTAAAGCTATGATAATTTTACCCATGTTCTTCTGACTCAAATCGTTAGCCACCTTATTATTTTTGCCTAAATGGTAGCGCATCGTTAAATGTAATATTTTAATAGTCCAATTTTTCATCTCTGCATCATAATTAATTCTTTCTCTGTGAACATGTACTTAAGGTTTTAATGGTCTGTGAATATTTCACACTTGACATCGTAAATATGAAATCTCCAAATCTTCAAAGAAAAAACCACTGCAACTAACTCGATATCTTGAGTAGGATAGTTTTGCTTGTAAGACGTTAGTTTCTTGGATTCATACTTGATTACCATTTCTTCTTGTATGAGTATGCATCCTAAACTTCCCTTTAATGTGTTGCTATAAATGGTGAAGCTCTTGCCTTCGGTAGGTAGTACTAATACGAGTGTGGACACATGCTTTTTCTTTAGCGGTTGGAAACTCTTTTCACACTCTTAGTTGAATTTGGAGTTATAATATGTTAGATTAGTAAGATGCATGGATATCGAAGAGAAACCTTCAACAAATTTTCGATCATAGCCTACCAACACCAGAAACCTCGAATTTCCATTACAGTCGTTGGTCTAGGCTATTCTAAAATTTCCTCTACCTTCTTGGGATCCATTGATACTCCTTCCTCTGAACACTCTTTAGCCAAAACCTGAATTTTTTCAACTTGTAGTACAATTATTTATCTGTCATTGTCTAGAGAGTGAGGCGAAGATATTCCTTGTGGTAATCTTCACTTGCTGAATACATGAGAATGTGGTCGATAACCACCACCACAAATTTTTCTAGGAACAACTTGAACACCTTGTTCATGAGTTCCATGAATGCAGCTGAGGAGTTCGTCAAGCCAAATGGAATTATCGTGGACTCATAATGTCTCTACCTTGTTCTGAAGGCTGTATTTGGGATATCATCTACCTTGAATTTTAATTGATGGTATCTTGACCTTAGATTGAGCTTGGAAAAAGCCGTAGCTACTTTAAGTTGATCGAAAAGGTCTTATATTCTCGGAAAATGATAGTTGCTCTTGATTGTGATCTTATTGAGTTATTTGTAGTCAATATAAAATCTCATACTTCCATCTTTCTTCGTTACAAACAAGACTAGAGCCTCCCAAGAAGAGTCACTTGATGTGATTTGCTTCCTGCCTAAAATCTCTTGGAGATGTTATTAACTACTCGAGTTCAGCTGGAGTCATTTGGTAGGGTTCCTTTTATATTGGTGCAACACCGTGTGCCAAGTTAATATATGATTCTAATTCGCGGTCTGAGATCATTACATGTAACTCTTCCGAGAAAACATTCGGAAATTCTCGCACCACTAGAATATATTCTAATTTGAGCATAAATCCTTCTCTTACTTCGCTCACCATTGCTGGATACATTTTTCCCCATATTTCATAGTTTTCCAAGTCTGGGAGGCATAAATGAAGGATTTATGTTCTTTGGCCTTGCCATGTTATATGATTTTTTTTTTTGGTTAAGGATTCTGAGTTTAACATTCTTACCCTAAAAATCTATTATTGCGTGATTCTCGGCTAACCAATTCATTCTCAGAATGGTCCGAAATCCCCCATATAGTTGGATGAAGTCGGAACTAATTGTATGTGTATTGATACTGATTTTATAGTCTCAATGTAACACATAGGTTTGGATAGACTTTCTGGTAGGTTTTGCTAATCTAAAGGGTTCAACAAGAATTTTTAGGGTTAAGTCCTAATTTTTCAGTGAACCTCTTGGGTATAAACGAAATTGTGGCACTATAATCAAACGACAAATAAGCAAATAATTTATTGATTAGAATTGTACCTGCTACAATATTATTCGTTTTTTCTAACTCTTGTTGAGTTATGGCAAATACGAAAGCATTGGGATTATCTTTTTCTTTGGATTGTTGTGGGAGGTCCAGTGCTTGACCAGTTCTTTTACTTGCAGCCTCAGGAAAATCTGCAATTCGTTGTTCAACCTTCCTACACATGAAGCACATACCACTTACTCTATGACACTCTCCAATATGTCACAAGCAGCAGGTTGGACATGTCCTTACCTCTTGGTATTTCAATGCGGATGTTTGTCCTTTGGATATGCTGATTGATTGGTTTGGTTTTTTGAACTTTTGTATGCTTTGGAAAGACTGTCCAGTGAGGAGCGGTTTGTTCTTGTTCCCTACCTCATTTGGTTTGATGTCAGTTTCATCTTTAATGGTTGCTCCCATTAGGTTCACAGAGTTGGTGGGTTAGTACACTGCTAGAGCTGATTGAATCTGATTCTTTTTTGAAGCGATGTAATTTGATAACATCATCTGCCAAGATGGTCGGGGCATATGTTTTAAGGATGTTGAACTTGGAAATGTACTTAACCACAGACATGTATGGAGTTTGAGTAAAATTTTCAAACTCACTTAAATTTTGTATATGAACCTCAGCCAGGTAATACTATTTCATGAATGTTCCTCGAAATTGTGGCCACATGATTGGATCAGCTGCTGTCATGGCTAGAGACATTTTGTCCCACCATTTTCTTGCTTTTTATTCAAAAAATGGCATCACCACATATACTATAAGTCATTCCAAAACTTCGAGTTGTCTGACTTGGGTCTCAATATTATTGAGACAGTTTTCGAAAACTTCCGGATTAGGATTGCCACCAAAAGTTGGGACTCACTTCTTCCGAAGGAACTCATAATGATACTTGATTCCATTCGGTGGTGGAGGTGACTAATTGATGTTAGGGTTCATCAATATCTTGTAGTATTTTTGCCATTATAGTTTCTATAGCCATCAAGTCCTATGGTTAAGGCTAAACCCTGGTGGTGGCGGCGGAGGTGGAGGCCCATCCTCATTGTTGTTGCGAGTGGCATAATGTGGGTTGAGGTTGTTTCAGGGATATCTTCCAGTCATTTCCTATAATTGCACGAGGTTCTAAGTTGTTCGCAAAATATATACATATATAAGAAAAAATAATGGGTCAATCAGGAAAATCAATCAATGAATAAATCATTATATTTTTATTTATTTCAAATAGAAAGGAAAATTTATAATTCAAAGATGTATGACACTAAGAGAAAGAAAACGAATAGCAAAACTCTTATAAAAAAAAATCACGCGCGATACTAAAGGTATAATCTAATCGTATATAATTTCTCTCGCCTAAGGCTTCATCTTCCAAATTGTCATCCTCGTGGGTCTTTCTCGGGATCTTTCTACTGTATTAGATTGATGACATCATGTAGGGCCACATTTTGATTTGTTAGTACTTGTACAAAGTTCTGTAATCCTTGAATGGTTTCCTCAGCTTCTTGACGGTGCTGTGCTTCAGTAAGCATGATATGCTGAATCTGAGATAGGAGTGTCTGCTTCTCTGACAGTTTCTTGCATGCGCCGTCCAGTTTATAGACCATGTCTTAGGAAACCTCTAGCTTTATCTTGGTTACCTCATGTTGTCTCTCCGCTGCGTTGTGATAGAAGGTGAACCTCCGCACATCAGCCTCAAGGTGGTACCTAAGCTCTCCAAGCTCCTGCTTCTCACTTCTCAAAGTCTCTAAGACCTCGATGTTCCTCCTTCTCCTCTCGCTCTAAATTTTGTTCAATATTAAGGTTCTCAATGATGAAATCCTTATCGGTGATGACCTTCTAACACATATAGATGGAGGCTTGGGCGTCGATACGATAGGGTGCCATTTCTCATAACAAAATAATTGGAAATGTTCAGGATACAAACAATGGTTGGAAAGTAGTAACAAATAGACAGTTCGATTGATTTTGGCCAAGGGACCCATGCATTCGTATCCAAAATGACTATTGGTGAAATTTTAAGGTTGAACAGATGCCACAGCGTACCCGCTCTCCATGTTAAAAATTTGTATTTGATAGAACGCCTAGCACATCTACGCTGTTTTTTCAATGTACACGTGCTCATAAGTTTTAAAAAGTAGATTTGTAGTCCTCCAAAATCGTGTTCTTCGTCATTTTTGTAAATTTTCGTATGACTCATAACTTTGCATAGAAAACTCGAAATTCAATTCTGCAAATTGTTTTGTAAACCTCATGACGTAAGCTTTCCATATATATCAAAATTTACAAACCTTCCATTTTTGAAAATTTTCCGAAAAATCTCAGTTGACATATATATGTAAAAATTTTGATGATGTTAAATTTTTTTTAGGAAATCCCAGCAGATTATGAACCCGCCGATTTTGATATCACTTCAACTTCAAGCCCCTGGCCCGAGGCATATCGACATCGGCGTTGTTTGAAAAAAAAAATTCTAAAACTTGAAGCATCGTAGTGCAATATAAATCAAAACTAATATATTTCATAAATAACTTATCTTTAAAAAAAATTCCAAAAACAAAAAAGAATTGAGAATGGTTTTACAACTTAATTAAAATTTAAATAACATAAATAAATTAAGTTCTTAAACTTGAAAACATCTTATTCACTAGCCTCACAACATAATTTTCTCTTCTTCTTCAAACTGGTGTTCGTTCATATCTGGGAAGGGATATTAAGGAGAATGAGTGTTTAGACAAATACTCAGCATGTGGAGACTGATCGAACACCTTTATCAAATACATAGATATTTTAAAAAATATGGGTATATCTTGACAAAAAATAAATCACATTCATTCGATCCGGATGAAATGGAGGAACCGGGTCAGGAACTCTACCGGATCTGCTATCAATATAGTAAAGAAAAAGAGAACCAAAAGCCTGGGTCAAAAGCTTGCTTCTTGGGGTGGATGAAAGGACCTGCAACCAAGAAAATAACCACGTGAATGGGCGCCGGAGAGGTGTCCGGCGTGACCACTCCGATGCTTAAGTCAGTGAAGGACTCAAGCTAAAAACCAATGTAACCAAGTGATGGTTGTGGGATTGGTGTGAATGGTGGGGAGTAAATGAACAATAAATGTGAGCATTCAATGTGTGAATAGATAAATAAATGCAAAGAAAGAACCTGGTATTTATAGTAGGAGAATGCTATGATGACCTCGTTCTTTGTGCGGATCATTAATTATAGTAAGACGGCTGACTATACCCTATTGTTCTGACATGTCAAATCTCATACTAGTCACATCCAGCTCACCTGATTTTGTCAACCACTTGCATTGGTGTTAGAGATAGGTCGGCTGCATACACTCTACTTTATCGGCGCAATTAAATACAGCACTCATATCGAAGTGGTTCGGGTAGAACACCTCTAGGGGACTTATCTGAAAACTCGGGCATCAAATAGCCCGGGAAAATTATATCCCAGATGTTTCAATGGCCCGGCCTTTCGACTGGCCTCTTCATATGCTCTCGTTCTCAAGTCACTCTCAATGTCCCAGCCAACCCGAGATCTGGATCTCCAATCAGGTTGTCACCTTGTTGACCCGAGAATAATCCATCCTCCTGACCCGGGCACTATCCATGGCCCGGCTCCATGACCTGGGACATCTCGGGCTCTATCCATGTCCCATATATCATCACTCCCTCCTTAAAAGCCGGCCCCTTTGAACCACCGGAAGAGAAAAGCCATGACAGAGCCAGTTATTGAAACGGTGATCGTGGAGGAGGAGGAGCCTGAAGAAATGGTCCAATCACATCCTCCTCTGGGTTCGTCAGCTGGTCCTCAAGGCGAGAGACCATGGGTTCTTCCCTATATCTTTGGGGATGACATTAGCTCGGATCTCGTCAAGATTATCCAGGGTCTCTTGCGCCCTGATGAGGTGGTGCATCTCCAAGGAATCCATCCCAACGAGTTATTATGCGAAGGAGTGGTTCAGTTCTTCTCCGTAAGTTCTTATATCATTATTATGTCACCTAATCATGTATCAGTTTTTCTGACTTCTTTTATATTTGCAGGGCTTGCAAATGCTTATGTCAGCCTTTGAGCGAGTGGCCCACGCAGTGAAGAGAGCCAATAACCAGGCCACCTCTGCCCGGGAAACAAGTGACAAGCTTCAAGAGGAGGTGGGCCGGATGCGGGAACTTCATGAGCATGTATTGGCTCGGGAAAAAGCTGGAAGGAAACCACAAGTGGAACTGATTCAAGCAGAGCTAGCTGAGACCCGGGCAGTGTTGGAATCCTCCCGGAAGGAGTATGATTGTAACTTAGAGGCGGCTCGTCTGGAGCCGCAAAGGGCTAAAGAAGAAGCGGAGTCCTCCCGGGCCCGAGCTGAAGAGGCGATTGCTGCCCTAGAATAGGCAAAGACTTTCCGTGAGGAGGACATGGCGAAATTCTTGTCGTCCGGAGAATTCAAAAAGATGGTAGCTGATAAAGCTTTCGTCTATTTTGACCTTGGCTTCAACAAGTGCCTTGAGCAGTTCCAGGAGGCAGGTCTGGTTCCCTCCGATCGAGAAGACTTTCCTAAGTTGGAAAAAGCTGCAGCTTCTCTCCCAGAAGAAGAGGAAGAGGTAGAGAAACAAGACCAAAGTAGATTAAGAATCTTATTTTTTTTATTTCCCGAGCTTCCGGGCACCTTGTAAATAATTCTGTCTTTAATTAAATGTTTCTTCCCTCTTTATTCTTGCCTTGAATAATTGAAACAACATACCTCCAAGTGTCATATTGCTTGAATTTTCATGTATCCCCGTGGGGTCTAATCAACCTTCATTAAGCATATTAATAACCAAAGTAGGATTAATATTGTTAGATAGATGGGGTGCAGATTCCTGAAATTAGTAAATAGGCGAGGCATTGATTCTTAAGCTTTAATAGATGACCGGGGTACGGATCTCCTGGCCAGGGTATGGGTCCTTGGGTTTTAATAAATAACCGGGGTGCGTATCCCCTAGTCAGGGTACGGGTCCCTGGACTTTAGTAAATGACCGAGGTGCGGGTCCTCGGGCCAGGGTACGAGTCCCTGGACTTAGTGAATGTCCGGAGTGCGGGTCTTCGGGTCAGGATACGGGTCCCTGGACTTAGTAGATAACCGGGGTGCGGGTTCCCGGGCCAGGGTGCGAGTCCCCGGGCCATGGTACGGATCTCTAGACTTGGTAGATAACCGGGGTGCAGGTCCCCGGGCCAGGGTACGGGTCCCTGGACTTAGTGAATGACCGTGGTGCGGGTCCTCGATCCAGGGTACGGGTCCCTGGACTTGGTAGATAACCGGGGTGCGGGTTCCCGGGCCAGGGTACGGGTCCCTAGACTTAGTAGACACTTCCTTGAATAATTTTTCCATTTGATGTACAAGCAATGAATACAAGAACTTTAAGCATAATATTTCTGCAAATGAAATGCATTCCAGGGTCTTTTAAGGGTATGCCCTTGAGAGTCTTCTAGATAGTAAGCGGCTCCCGAGCTAACTCTTTGAATTACTTTGAAGGTTCCTTCCTATCGTGCTTCCAATTTCCCCACATCACCCACCGGCTTCATTTTTTCATGACTAGGTCTCCAACTTGGAAATCTCGTGATCGAACATGCTTGTTGTAGGATTTCATTACCCGGCTTCTATAGGCTTCCATTCGAATAGCTGTCTGATCTCTTTTCTCTTCAACCAAATCAAGCTCAATGGCCTGGGTCTAATTATTGTTATTTGGATAAGATTCCACCCGAGTAGATGGTTGTCCGATTTCTACAGGCAATACAGCTTCCGAACCATAGACAAGGCTGTAAGGAGTTTCCCGAGTACTCGTTCGAGGTGTAGTTCGATATGCCCATAATATACTCGGTAATTCTTCGACCTAGTCCTTTCTTTTTTTATAATTCCGGGCTTTCAGTGCTTGTACAATGATCCTATTAGTCACCTCAGTTTGGCCATTGGCCTGTGGGTAGGCTACTGAGGTGAAAGATTGAACTATCTTCATTTCTTGGAACCAAGATGTAATTTTCCTCCCCTAGAATTGCCTTCCGTTGTCTGAAATCAATTTTCTTGGTATGCCAAATCTGCAAACAATGTTTTTCCAAAGAAATTTCATTACCTCTTCCTCAGTAATTTTGGTCAACGGCTCAGCATCCACCCATTTGGAAAGTAATCTACAGCCACGAGAAGGAATTTTTTCTGTGCCCGGACTGTAGGGAAATGGCCCACAATATCTATGTCCCATTGATCAAAGGGACATGATGTTGAGATGGGTTGCATGCTAGCAGCCGGGAGATGATGAAAATTAGAATGGTGTTGGCAACTCTTACATTTCTGAACAAGTTGAGCAGCATCTTGATTCATCCGAGGCCACCAAAACCCTGCTCATATAGATTTCCGAGCAAGGGCCGTTCCACCGAGATGTTCACCGCAACACCCTTCATGTATTTCTCGAAGAACGTATTCAACCTCATTTTCTGATAAACAATTAAGTAAAGGGCCCTGATATGACCGTCTATACAAAACATCATTCAAAATAACAAACTTGGGTGCTTGCTTTTTGATTTTCAAGGCTAGGTCCCAATCTTCTGGTAACTTGCCATGGACCATATAATCGATCAGAGGAGTCTTCCACGAATTTTCTTGGACAAACGTCATTTTTTCATCAACAGATAGCACCAACCGGGTAAAATATAGGACTTCCCGGGTGCTTATGTCTGACATAGAGGTAGCTAATTTGGCCAAGGTATCAGCCTCTTCATTCTCTTCTCTAGGGATCTGTTCAATGCTCCAATCGGTGAGAGATGCTGCCCGGGCCGTGATGAGCCCTAGATATTTGAGCATTTTTTCATTCTTAGCTTCGTATGTTCCTTTAATCTGTTGGGCAACCAGTTGAGAATCAGAGTAAATAATGACCCGGGAAGCGTCGACTTCCCGAGCAGCTTGTAATCCTACCAGAACGGCCTCATATTCTGCCTCATTATTGGTGACCCTGGAGTCGATTCTTAGAGCCAACTTGATCTTTTCCCCTGATGGAGCAATTAAAACCACCCCAACTCCGCACCCTGATAAGTTTGATGCCCCATCAACAAAAAATCTCCATACTTCCTCTTCCCTCGGTGGTCGAATCATCTCTATCAAGAAGTTTGTTAATGCTTGGGCTTTAATAGCAACTCGAGGTTTATATTCGATGTCATATTCCCTGAGCTCTATGGTCCACTCGATCATTCTTCCCGAGACTTCAGCATGTGTCATGATTCTCCCGAGTGGAGAATTAGTGAGAACCACAATAGGATGTGAGAGAAAATACGGTCTCAGCTTCCGAGCAGTCATCACCAGAGCCCGGGCTATTTTTTCTACTTCGTTGTACTTCAATTCGGCTCCTCGAAGGGCATGACTGACATAATATACTGGTTTCTGGTCGGTCCCTTCCTCCTTGACAAGTACGAAGCTAACGGCCTGCTCAGTGGCAGATAAATAAACCCACAATTTTTTCCCGGGCTCTGGTTTTACCAAAACAGGCAACTCGGTCATATGCTTCTTCAAATCTTGGAAAGCTTGTTCACATTTTTCATCCCAGCCAAATTTTTGTGCTTTCCTTAAAACTGGAAAAAATGGATAACTTCGATGGGCAGATCGAGAAATGAAACGTGACAGGGTCGCAATCCTCCCGGTTAGTTTTTGTACTTCTCAAACAGATTTAGGGGAAGGCATATCAAGTACTGCTTTGATCTTTTCGGGATTTACTTCAATTCCTCGATCGGTTACCAGAAAACCCAAAAATTTTCCACTCCTTACCCAAAATACACACTTAGCTGGATTGAGCTTTATGCCATAGTGCCACTTCAATGTTCTTGCCTATCTGTTTTTGGAACACATGATTCATCAAACGTTGTTACGTGGCCACGTCATTTTTCAGGCCAAAGGACATGACCACGTAGCACAAAGTGCCCCCAGAAGTGATAAAATTTGCTTTCTCTTGATCTTCTCGGGCCATGGGGATTTGGTAGTAGACCTGATATGCATCCATAAAACTCAACAATTCAAAGCCAGAAGTAGAATCTACTAGCTGATCAATCCGAGGAAGTGGGTAACAATCTTTGGGGCAAGCTTTATTTAGGTCTCGGAAATGTAAGCACATCCTCCACTTCCATGTAGCTTTAGGAACAAAGACCACATTTGAGAGCCAAGTAGGGAATCGGACCTCCCGAATGTGGCCGGCCCGCAACAGCTCTCCTACTTGTTCATCAATAACTTTATCTTTCTCCGGGCCAAAATGCCTTTCCTTTTGCATCATGGGTCGGGATCTCGGGATAATATTTAATTTATGCTCGGCCACTTGTGGCAAAATCGTGACCAATTCCTGTTGAGATCAAACAAAAACACTAATGTTAGCTCTTAGACAATTTAATATATTTACGTGGGTGGACGCATTGATGTCTTGGGCCACCCGAATGTGTTTCCCTGGCTCAATCTCCACTGCCTCTTGTTCTTCCTCAGCAACAAAATGAACCTCCCTTTCCTTGACTACCTCATCTGCTCGACTCTCCCTCTTCCCCTTATCTTCCCTCCTTGCTCTTTTCTGATCCACTCGGATAGTCTCCCCATAGCATTTCCGAGAGGAAGGCTGGTCTCCCTTGACCTTCCCGACCCGTCCTCGTATTGGGAATTTAATTTTTTGATGATAAGTGGAGGCCACGGCTCTCATCTCATTCATAGCTGGCCTCCCCAAGATAATGTTGTATGAGGGCCGGGCATCCACCACTGTAAAGATTGTCATGACTGTTTTCCTCAAGTCCCCAGTTCTCAGGGTCAGTGGCAAGGTTATTTACCCCTCCGGATATATGGCATGACCGGCAAAGCAGAACAGGGCAGTCTCAACCGCCTCCAGTTGGTATTCATGTAAATCCATTTGAGTCACGGCTTCTTTGAATATGACATTGACAAAACTGCCATTATCAACGAAAACCCTAAGTACATCGTAACTACCCACCCGGGCTTGGATAACAAGAGCATCATTATGGGGCAGACTGACTCCCCTGAGATCTTCTGGGCCAAAACTTATGACTGGTTCATTTCTTTCCTTCCCATCAATCTCCAAACACTCTCTTCTGCTTCTTGCCTTTCGAGCCCGGTTAGAGTCACCATCCCACAATCTTTGCATAAAAAGTGTAACTTATGTCTCTGAAGCACATGCGAGTACCTCCAAAGCTACTCGATTAAACTTCTTGATGTAGGCTCTAAGAGTTTCATCTTGGCCCTACTTCACCTCAAATAGACTGAAGGCAGTCTTCTTGTATTTCTTACTGCTGCTGAACTGATGGAAGAATACCTTTTGAAAATCTTCAAAACAACGAATGCTCTGCGGTGTCAGCCCTTCGAACCATCTTTGAGCAGAGTCGACCAGGGTAGTCAAAAATACTTTACACTTGATCTGGTCTTCATAGCAATGCAACATGGCCATATTTTCAAATCTGGCCAAATGCTCTTCAGGATCTGAGCTCCCATCGTAATCCTTAACCTTGGCTGATTTGAAATGCCCGGGAAGTGGTTCCTGGACGATGGCATCAGAGAATGGGCAACCCTTGACAATTTGAGCACTGCACTTAGAAACAACTTGCCTCTCCAACACTCTCACCTTCTTTCTCAACTCTTCTAACTCCTCTGCCACAGTAGGAGACTTAGAGCCTGCACTTGACTCCCTCTCCTCCTCCCTTTTCTTTTCCTCCTGCTCCTTTTGTGCATGCTCCTGTTCTTGCTCGGGCCGAGTAGAATGATTAACAAGGGGTCTTCTTGCCAAGGCTGCCTCCATGGCATCAAATACAATTTTAGCCAAGTCCTCGGGTGTCAAGTTAATAGTAGACCGGTGACCAGTGGGTGGCGGGCCACCAACACTAGAAATATGAGTGTTATTGTCTTCCTGTATCCGAGAGGTATCTTGGTTTGTCCTCCTAGTGGGAGCCATATCAACGTCTTAGAACTCTCTTTTCCCACAGACGGCGCCAATGATGCGATCCTGGTGAATGGAGGAACCGGGTCAGGAACTCTACCGGATCTGCTATCAATATAGTAAAGGAAAAGAGAACCAAACGCCTGGGTCAAAAGCTTGGTTCTTGGGGTGGATGAAAGGATCTGCAACCAAGAAAATAACCACGTGAATGGGCGTCGAAGAGGTGTCCGGCGTGACCACTCCGATGCTTAAGTCAGTGAAGGACTCAAGCTAAAAACCAATGTAACCAAGTGATGGTTGTGGGATTGGTGTGAATGGTGGGGAGTAAATGAACAATAAATGTGAGCATTCAATGTGTGAATAGATAAATGAATGCAAAGAAGGAACCCGGTATTTATAGTAGGAGAATGTAATGATGACCTCGTTCTTTGTGCTGATCATTAATTATAGTAAGACGGCTGACTATACCCTATTGTTCTAACATGTCAAATCTCATACTAGTCACATCCAGCCCACCTGATTTTGTCAACCACTTGTATTGGTGTCAGAGATAGGTCGGCTGCACACACTCTACTGTATCGATGCAATTAAATGCAGCACTCATATCGAAGTGGTTCGGGTATAACGCCTCTAGGGGACTTATCTGAAAACTCGGGCATCCAATAGCTCAGGAAAATTATATCCTGGTTGTTTCAATGGCCCGGCCTTTCGACTGGCCTCTTCATATGCTCTCTTTGTCAAGTCACTCTCAATGTCCCAGCCAACCCGAGATCTGAATCTCCAATCAGGTTGTCACCTTGTTGACCCGGGAATAATCCATCCTCCTGACCCGGGCACTATCCATGGCCCGACTCCATGACCCGGTACATCCCGAGCACTATCCATGTCCCGGGACATCCCGGGATATCACACATCATAAAATATCATAACTTGAAGCATTGAAATTCAAAGTTTCTTTATCTCTTGACATCATTTTCTCCAAAATCCTTTATATTTGTATACTTATATCAAGATTGCCTTATCTTGCCAAAATTTGAAAGAAATCTTGATCCCCAAATCATAAATTTCTAAATTTGAAGTGAGCCACTTTTCAAAAACTCTAGTCTAAATTTTTGGGTCTTTACAGGTTTGGTGTTATTGTTACATCCAATGGGTATATGATACTGCAGGGTCATCTATTAGGTTTCATATTACTTTTCAATATAATGGTTTGATGTTCATGAAGGTTCATCTTGTGGGTTTGCTACTATTGGTCTATCTAGTGTGTTTGATATTGCATGGCTACCTGATGAGTTTCATCAAGTGTTCCTGAAATAAAAAACTGATACGATCTTAATTTCAATCTTTTCTTTCGAGTGATAGATCTTAATTATTTATTCAATCAATTCATAGCCAATAAATTGAAAGCTTTAAAACAAGCAAACATAAATATACAAATCAAATATATAATCAATAATTCAAAAACATAATTTTGACCAAATTACGCTGTCTTCTAGAAAATTAAATTAATTTATGATGAAATTAAAAAATAAAACAAGACATGTTTTTTCTGCACGGCAAGTAGCGTTGGGGAGCTTGAAATGGGTGTGGTCGTGCCTGCTTCGTGTTTTCATCTTCACACGGTGTAGAGAAAATGGCGAGGAGGCGCTGTCATCTCTGTCCAGCTCTTCTCTGATTTACAAGGTCAGTGCGGGGGCACCGACTTTTTGGTGTTGGGGCGTCTGAACCTCCTGACATGGACAGAGTAAGGATTTTTAAAATGGGGTGCAAAATTTAATATTCTGAAATAATTAATATTTAAAGAATTATAAATAGGGAAAATTGTTTTTTTTTTGTTTTATATGTTCATCTTTTTGTGATTTTAATTATTTATGTTGTCATACTTCAGTTTTAATCTACCATATTTGTTTATTTCTTGTAATTTTAGTCATTTTTCTCAATATGACATTGAGATGGCACGGACGTGTATAGGTCCAAATCAACATTACGGATGAAAAGTGAATAAAATTGTCAAAAATCAGAAGATACATGAATAAAAATAAATTCGAAAGCATAAAGTGCCAAAATGACAAAACTACAGGACCAAAAATATCTTATAAGTATTTTGAAATAATTAATTATTAAACAAATATAAATATAATACTTAGGACATTTCCAACAGTCCTCGATTGTGGAGGATTTCTCCAAAATAAAGGACAAATATGGCTCCAACAATCTTCATATCAGGCCTCCAATTTGGAGATTACTACATTGATTTTCTATATTTGGAGGATCACTTGTGGCAATGGAGTATGAGTTTGGAGGATGACATAAATTACTAAAATGACATACTCAAAAAGAGTGGATCTCATGTGAGACCGTCTTACGGATCTTAATCTGTGAGACGGGTCAACCCTATCCATATTCATAATATAAAGTAATAATCTTAGCATAAAAAGTAATACTTTTTAATGGATGACCCAAATAAGAGATCCTTCTCACAAATACGACCCGTGAGACCGTCTCACACAAGTTTTTGCCACTCAAAAATTACAACATTGTCCATTTTTATTTTTTAATTTATATTTTGGTCCATTTAATTTTTTTTATTTTTAATACCATTAATTAATTTTATTGATACATTTTTTGTCTTTTTAAATTTATTTCAAGTGTTTTTTTTCTATTAATTTATTGTAATTTTACGATTTGTAAGAAACACGAATTGAAAATAATGAATAAGGTCATGAAAAAATACATTACACAATTTATTAAAAATACTTATTAAAGATTTAGTTTAACTTGATATTAATTAAACATACAAGATCTTTGGACATAGAAAATAGACAATTACTAAATGACATATCACACTAGTAGAACTTTTGGTTTTTACTTCGCCGCTGGTTACTTCGACGATTATTAATTATAAAGTAGTATATACCAATCAACTTCGGTAATAACACCGGCAAAATAAAATATTATTTGTTACTTCAAAATTTAAAAAACACGGACTTCACTTCTAATATTTTGTAATATTTTACTTTGACAGAGTATTTTTGATGAAGTAAAGAGTTAAAAAAATTAAAATTTATATTTAGTGAAGTAAAAAAATGAACCATACTTAAATTTTAATTTATTTGTAAAAGATGAATCGATAGTTAACTTTTAATACAACTCAATAATTGTGAAGTCATTCTTCATTAATTACTTCACTATAATAAAAAAAAATGAAGTCTTTCAAATCGACTATTTCGTCAATAAATGTAATTTGTGAAGTAACAAAATACCAAAAATATTTCAACAAATAAAAATTATGGCGAAGTTGTGGAATATAATTACTTCATCATAGTAATTAGGTGCTAGTGATGGTTTTTAAAAATCGCAAAAATTTGCGACGATTTTTACAGAAACCGTCGCCATTTATAAAATTGCGATGGTTTTAATAACACCATCGCTAACAATTGCGACGGTTTTACTTAAACAGTCGCTAATTAGCCACGGTTATCTTCTAAAATTGCGACGATTTTGATAACACAATCTCTAACAATTGCGACGGTTTCTTGAAACTGTCGCAATATGATTGTGAAAAGTTACTTATGCACATTACAAAATCGATAAAGTAAAAGACGTTGTTTTACTTCAGCATCGGTCTAATTTCGGACCGGTTTTCCCTTATTGAACCATCCAAAGACTTCGCTAATTTCTTGTATACGACTTCAATTATAATGCGAAGTAAAATAGTATCATATTACTCCACGTGTGTCTACTTCGACAATTATCTACCCATGATTTCATTGAATATGCGAAGTAAATCAAGTAAATTCTATTAGTGTCACCATCAAATTTTAAAAACGCACACAAACAAAAAAAAAAGATAAAATTTTAGTTCATTGCAATCATGACAACACGCTAACAGTCTGGAAGGTCAGACTCGGATGATGAAGTACCTCTGAAACAATGTCCAAACAGAGTACAAATCTCGTCAGAGCCATCCCCCTTTATTTCTCTTCCAGTTATCAATACATTATTACATTATAAATAATGAAAAATAGAGGACTTAGGTTGGAAATAGCCTTAATGCTAGTAATCAATAATATCCTTCATTTTGTTCACATGCGTTGTCGTTATCAATATCAAAAAATGAGGCCGAGAAGTGGAAGAAAGTCTATGAATTCAAGTACTTGGATGACAAATTTTGGGAGGATCTTCATGATTTCGTAGAGAACCTCCGACCCAAGAAAATAGTTTGGTCTCGATTTCGTAAAGTTCGTTATATTGTACGATGAATTCATCGTGGCGAATATAAGCGATCGGTTCTAATTTATATATCGACTTCTTGCACTTCCTACGTATTATCGTTAATCTTGAGGTTTCACGCCTGTATAGACAGACAGATGTCGACAATTCCGGTATTGACTTTTTCTGACTTCCAGCGTTGACTCTTTATTGTTTTTTCTTTAATAATATTTAATTTGATATTTTTGGGTGATAATGCAACGATTTCTGTCACCCTTTGGTAGAACGACCAACTGTATCCTTGTTGCCCTTTCATTTGCAGCTTTAAATGCTTGGCTTTAGAGAAAAATCAAATCCTTCAAATGAAAACGTCAAACCAAGTTTATTTCCAAATCCGAATTACTTCGTTAGATTCAAAAAAGAAAGAGTATATCTTTCATAAGACGGATCACTCCTTTCTATATTTACAATAAAAATTAATATATTTGACATAAAAAGTAATACATTTTCGTGGATGACCAATCATATAGAATATCTATTACACAAAATTGATCAGTGAGACCGTCTCACAATAGTTTTTGTGAAAAATAAATATTATTATTGAGATTAGTTAGGATCATAACTCGAACCTAATTTTGAAGATGCCTTGATAAAAATTAATATTTAGTGAAGAATTGATTCAAGTGGATTTCAAATCAATAGTTTACATAGATGTAAATTAGAATCAAGTTATTTTTTCAAATTGAAGTTAATAGTTTTATCACAAGTCAAATGTCGCGATAAAAATTAAATGAATTGACTATCCCGTTAATATTTAATATTCCAAAATGGTTATATATATATATATAAATTAAAATTAATTGTCATAAATATATATCATCTATAAATATACATGACCGAGACTTGTTTACTAGAAAAGTAAGAGTCAAGATGAATGGAAACCCAAAAGAAAAGGGCAAAGAAGGTGGCGGGGAGGTGAAATACAGAGGGGTCAGGCGACGGCCGTGGGGGAAGTTCGGGGCGGAGATTCGGGATACCAATAACTATGGTACCCAAGTGTGGTTAGGGACCTTTGCCACCGCAGAAGAAGCTGCAAGGGCTTATGATCGTGCAGCCTATGACATGAGAGGTTCTTTAGCAATCCTCAATTTTCCTAATGAGTATCCTTCATTTTCTTCTCATGCAACGTCGTCTTCAAGATCGAAAAATGAGTCCGAGAAAGGGAAGCAAGTCTTTGAATTCGAGTACTTGGATGACAAATTGTTGGACGATCTTCTTGACTTCGGAGAGAAGTCCAGCCAAAGAAAATAGTTTGGTCTCGATTTCGTGTTAAGTGCGTTATGTTGTACGATGAATCGTGCCGAGGACAAGCCATAGGTTCTTTTGATATCGAATTGTTGCACTTCCTATGTATTATCGTTATCCCATTGGGAGCTTGAAATAAATGCATTAAGCAGCATTCTTCTTTGTTCATCTTTGAATTAACTAACATATTCATCTTGTTTATCTCCATGGATGGAGGGCAGGCCGTGCCCCACCTTGAAAGGGGCTCTCGGTTATTTTTATAAAATTGTTATAATATTCATATGATTTTAGTTTATCGCATAAAAATGATCTAAAAATTTAAAAATAGTAAGTTATTTGTGAAAATCCGTGAGACGGAAATAAGTAATACTTTTAGTATAAAAAATAATACTTTCTCATGGTGACTCAAATAAGATATATATCTCATAAAATTGACTCATGACACCGTCTCGAATAAGTATTTGTGAATAAAAAGTAATTGAGAATAGATTTTCATGACAAACATGTAGAGTCATAACACTACAAAAAGTGTTAATTTAGCAACGATTTTCAGAATTTAGCGACGGTATTTCGAATTATGTCGCTAACCTAACCCGCGTCGCTAAATTGAATTTGCCCACGGTTTTAAAAAAACGTGGTATAATTAGCGACGTCGCTAATTGAAACAATTGCTAAAACTAGCGACGGTATTGGTGACAGAATATTAAAACCGTTGCATTAATAACATAGCGACAATTTTTTAAATAATTATGTCGCTAATTGCGACAAATCTGTCGTTAATTAGGGACGGTTTTCTAAAAATTGTCGCTAATCACCTTTTATGTGATGAATTACTTACTGAGCTAAACGATTTTTGTTTTAAGCCTTCGTATGAGGTTGGCTATGATACGAAAAACAAAGAATTATGTAACTTGATCAAATGTTAATGGAAAAGGAGTATTTTTTGGGAACTTTCCTACTGGACTACCAACTTGATAAGACACAACTTGGATGTCATGCATGTTGAAAAAAATATTTTCGACAATGTCTTCAACATAGTGACGAATATTACAGGAAGTACTACTGATAATGCTAAATCAGGAGGGGATCTTGTTGAAATTGGTATAAAACCAGAGTTACATCCTGATTGAGTTACGTGAAGATATCCTAAAGCAAGATACAAACTAGACAAGCATGCAAGAAAGGTTTTATTTAGAAAGTTGAAGGATGTTTGATTCTCTAATGGTTATGTTTCGAAAATGTCTTGTTGTGTGAACATGAGCTAGTTGTGCATGTTTGGTATGAAGAGTCATGATTGTCATGTATTTATTGAAAGTTAGATACTTGTTGCGTTCAGAGAGTTGTTACCAAGTGATTTGTGGGAGGTTTTGACTGAGTTAAGTCTTTTTTTTTAACGAACATAATGTCTAGGAATATTAAACACAGTGATATGACGCGCCAAAATGAACAAATCTCTATAATTTTGTGTAAGTTGCAGAAGACATTTCTACCCATTTTCTTCGACTCCATGGAAAATCAATGTATGCATCTTCCTTACGAAGCATGCGTTGTGGGTCTCATGTAATTCAGATGGATGTATCCATTTGAAAGATTTCTACGTAAATTGAAGAACACAGTGTGCAACGAAGAATGGGTTGAGGGATCCATATGCAATGCATACTTGGTTAGAGAGGCGTTTATATTTTGTCAGCATTTTTTCAGTGATTCATTAATGACAAGGGAAAGAAAAACCAGGAAAGTACAATTTCAGGACGTCAACGATCAGAACTCAGATGTGTTAACCATATTTCGACATCGTGATCGATCGATATGGGCTGCAAGATTTAGATGGCTTAGAATGAGGAATATCATGTTGTTGATATTTACGTTCTATTTAATTGTGTTGAAATCAAGCCCTTCGTGAGGTAAGAAAAGTAAATCCATCAAGTAGATTCATTTTTTTAATTAACAATTATAAGTTCTAACATTTGTGTGCAATCTCGTAATGGAATTTAATTAATTACAGTATGAACGAGAATACCATACGTGCACAAAATCCAGATATAAATTTTTCTAGTGTTGAGGAGTTGTTAATGACTAATTTTTTGGATTGGTTCAAATGCTATGTAAGACTATATAATTAATATTATTAATTAATAAATCATATATATGCATCAACTAACTTAATTTTTTTCGTAAGAAATACTGCAAACCACTTAATTCAAGTATCCTATTATTAAGCAAGTTGCATTTAGACTGTTGCAGAAAAGGTGAATACTTATCTAGGTTATTATGTCAATGGGTTTAATTTCCACACTTTTAATGATACATCATAAAAGGGCACAAATAATTCTGGGGTTCAAAATCACGGTCATTCAAGTCATGGTGAATTTACCAAATTTTACAGTCAGTTCGAAGAAATAAATGAGGTTGATTACTCAGCTTTGCCACTGAAACAAACAATACTTTTTAAATGTACTCATCCTAGATTAAGGACACGCATACACAAGAAATATGATATTTCCGATATTAAACAGAAAAGAAGTTTAGGTTAGTTATTAAGAACCATTGGTGTTTGCTACACAAGCTTCACAAGTTGTGTACTTGACTTACCCAATAGGTAAAGAGAAAATTCAGATTGGCTATACGTGAGCAGTTTAAAGAAAAAAACATATGTTACAGATATGGAGTCAAGTACTGTAAATGCAGTTGATGCAACAATATACTTTTCAAAGCAATGAAAGTAAAATTTTAATGCCATCGAAATTCAATTCTTGTTGACTCACAAAATCTTTTCGATGTCACTGATCAATACGATAATAATCATGATGTGAATAGCAGTGATAATGATATAGACGATGTTCTGGCATCAAGCGACGATGTCTTTCACAACGACAATGACATTGATTAGAGTTATCAATGCATATTTTTTTTTTTACCTATGGTTGTTTTTGTTCAATGTGCCATGTATTTCTTAGTGTAATATAATGATATACTAATGTGATTGCTTCTATTTAAATCACTTAATGTAAAATTTGAGATTGATAAATTTCAGTTTGAGTATTGACATATTTGTTTGATGCTTGAAATACCATATATTTTTTCATGTATTTTGTTTGCTTTTAACTTATAGGTATATAGTATGTATGGCTTTAGAGCAAGTCGGACAGCGCACATGTGGATAACTGTATAGTTTTATCAGTGCAGTATGGCGTGTAATTTGTTTTATTATGTTAAATAAATTTTTAAATAAATATTATTATATTAGTACATATGTTGGAGTTGTTTAATTTATTACAATATTTAATTAAATTATCTATAACATATTTACGCTGAATAATGATAAGGTGTCGAGATACATTACTTCTCGCATTGCAGACCTGCCTTAATGGGAATTCTCGGAAGTATGTCACACTTTAACAAAGGCAGTGATACTGGGATGAGTTCGTTGTAAGTACTATAGTACTGAAACTTTACTTCTTTTTTTTAAAATTGATTTTTTATATGTTAAATTTTGCTAATTTTATTTTAAATTAATTATAAATGTTACTTCAAAATTTGCAGAAAAAGTATCAGTGGACCTAAGAAGAGGATGAGTTGATCAGAAATATGTGGTTTAGGCAATGTGGTGACCTTTACCGTCACACCATACACTTGTGGAAAATTCTGGGCGGTACCCTCAAACAGTAAGCGAGGAACAATGGACAAGTTAGAATGTTGTTTGGAAAAGTCAAGGTTGGAAAGCAAGGCCTTCAAAGAATAAGGACAATGGAAACAACGAGCTTGTTGGCCCAAGGACTGGCATGACCAACATATTACAAGATCGAAGTCATATGCTGAACATGAAGCTACTCTAGTAACTAAATTGTTTATTTTCAACGTTTTCTATCGTATGTATTTTTTATAATCATACTTATTACAGTAAGTAAGACTATTATTGTTATTGTTATTCAATTTTGAATTCAGCGTCAACGGTCTGGGTGAGACCCTACATCATGGGAGCTATACGTACACACACAGACAGGGAGATGAGAACTCCGTTGATGAGCGGTTACGACATGTGAATGTAAATTTTATGATCGAAATTTATTGAAGTAATTTTATGGAATAATTCTTAAAAATTTTATAATTCAAATAAGTAATAAAATTTATATTCTTCTTCATAGGAAGTTATGAAGACATATATAGTTGAGTCGTTGACGCCATACAAGGATGAGACAATTTCGGAAGCTCTTAGTACACATGTGGTCAACACAATATTCAAATGTATTATAAAAAAATTTAAAATAAAAACATATTGATCGCAATTTTAGCGTTGCTAAATTTGTGGCGTTTTTTAAAATACTTCGTTAATAGTCAACAACGACCGATATACGGACGAAATTCAAAATCGTCGCTAATGCGCAGACCTCCTTTTTTTTGTGGTGTAAGTCCATCTCTTCTTTCTTTCAATTCGTTCAAGGTTTCTAAAATTTTTCATCTTCAAATCCACATCTCGCACACAAATAATCTATTTATTTCTCTTTTTTTTTTATACGTGTTTCAATTACGTCTATTAAATTAATTTTTGATAATTGATAGAGTAGTGGACTAAAAAGAAGCTTTTCTACGTTAAAATTATTGAAATCTTATTTGAGAATCACAACGAGTCACGAGAAATTGAATGATTTAGGCATTTAGCGATCATTTGCATTGAAAAAGTTATATTTAAGGATATGTCATATGACGATATAATTGTTGTCTTTGCTTTAAAAAATATAAGAAAATTTCATTTTAAATAATATTAGTTGTTGAATAAATTATTTTGAGAAATTATGTAAAACATTATTCGTAATATTATTTAATTTTTTAATTCATATTATAGTTTACTTTGATTATGATATTAAATTATTTTATTATATATATATATATGTATGTATATATATATAATCATATATATATATATATTTGATTATTCAGGTTAATTCGAGAGGATCCATATTTTTGGTTTTTTTCGGTGCCTTATTTTTTCGGAGGACCGCCCTAATTATCTTTGTGTTTCTATTTTTATGGTTTGGTTTAAGAGTTTTTTTTAACACAAAAACTCTTGTGAGATGGTCTCACGGATCAATTTCGTGGGTCAAGTATCTTATTTGGGTCATCAATGAAAAAGTATTACTTTTTATGCTAAGAGTATTATTTTTTATTGTGAATATCGGTAAAGTTGACTCGTCTCACAGATAAAAATTTGTGAAACTGTCTCATTAGATACTTACTTTTTTTTAATTATATATACAATGCAAGTGTGTGATTTTTTTTCTAAATAAACAATTCTCGAAAACGAGATTCGAACCCAAAACCTCTTGAATCTTGAGAACTAGAGGTTCACACGAGCCAAGTCGACCTCTAGTATCATACTAATCGAGCTCGTTTCTACTTAAAATTTGTAGGCTCGAGATTGAATCAAATTTGATCAACTATTCAATTTCAGGCTCGACTCGTGAAAATATTAAGTTGAGCTCGTGTTCAAAAAGCTCGAAAATGTTTGCAGCATAATTTTATAGTTTAAATTTTGTCTTTATATGGATAAATCATCCTTTAAATTATATAATTCTAAAGAAATTAATATATAGTTACTCGAGTAGCTCGTGTTTAGGGATGATAATGAGTTAGGTTTAAATCGACCTCATATTAAACTCGATATTTTCGGGTTGTCCGGGTCTACAAACGGATCTAGGGCGTGTCTTGGAATTTAGCAAACCCGCCTTTGAATAATATTGACTATATTTTTTTTATAATAATGAATATCTTAATCCCATCTTAGTTAATTAAGATTTTTATTTTGTTATTAGCTGAAAATAAATTTATAGATTTTAATTTGTAAAAATATTTTTTTGTTTTTAAATATTATTAATTTGATCAAACTCATCCCAGATCCATCACATTGTTGTCCGTACTCAAACTCGTTGGAGCTCGATCAAGTCAAAGTTTTTGATTTGTTTACTCACTCATAAATAATTTGACTTTTTCAAACTATCCATTGACTCGCTTGCTCCCTTACAAGGACTCACTCTCACCTCTTCACGAGGGATGTTTGGCGAATCAAGAGATATTTAGTTTGTTAGCAGTTAAGAGATACGAGTGTGATGAGAGAGTTCACAGTGCCATTCCGCACGTACAGACTTTTTTTAATGACTTTTTGCATTGACTCTCTCCTCTCCATTTTGACCTGACTTGACTTGAAATTTAATTCCTGACCTCAAGCTTTTTACAATGTGTTCAAACTCAATGGAAGTTTTTGGATACTCCAAATTAAGATCGAATTTGGGGTCCAACTCAAACCCAATTTTGAGCAAATCCTGATAAAAATTAACATATTGTTAAGTATGATATCTGACAACAAAAAAAAAATATCACGTGAGATCATTTCATGAGTCAATTCTGCAAGACGAATCTTTAATCCGATCCAACTCGTAGAAAAATATTACTTTTATTCCAAAAATAAAAATTATTGCTTTTCATAATAGTTATGTATTGTGAGGGATTTCTCAAATGTTGGTCTTCTAGGGATTATAATTGCTACAATTGTATCAGAGTTGGTTGGATATAGTTGACAATTGTTGGTTGACTGGCTAGAAGGAAAGTTGATTGGATCTATCCATGCTACAAATAAATATCGAAGGAAGTCCTGGAAAACAAGGTAGAGAGATTCTCATAATTTCACACACTAAAGAAAGACAGACCATGAGAAACAAAGATAGAGGGAAATCGAGATAGAAACTTGAGATCAAAGAAAGAACCTTGGTTGTAATCATAACAATATGGATCAAGTCGGTATATCTCACTGATATAGACCTGTGATACCGTCTTACATGAGAACTACTCAACAACAAGAGAGAAATTTTTTTTTTTTTTTCAAATTGAAGTTAATAATTTATCCCAAATTAAATCAGCTATAATGAGAATATTAAATGAATTTGCTATCATAAATGGGGAAAAAATAATTAAACATCTCGATTATGGGAACTTAGCTATATTTTTATCAGCAAACATTAACACGAACAGTAAGTCAGTGAGACGAGTCGGCCATGTCCACACCTACAACGAAAAATATTATTTTTGACATAAACAATAATATTTTTTGTAGGGTCGAGTCAGGATTCATATCACAAAATTGACTTGTAAGATGATCTCATATTAATTTTTAATTTGCATAAGAAAAATATTATTTGAGTGATTATTTAAAATGTTTCGGCCTTATTATTAGATTACATTACACGTATTTTAGTTTTAAAAATTATTATTTCATGTTACGCTCCACAAATTTCTGAAATACATTTATTAAAACAAAAATTTAAACACAGATAGCTCATTATTTGTGATGTCCAACTCTGCTCCTAAAAATCTTGGGTAATCATGTACGAAATTCATACGATAAGTTTGAATTTGGAGTGACCAATCGAGCTTGAAATAAAAATAGTGTGGAAGAAAAACTATTCAAAAATGAAATTTGTTGGAACTTTTTAGTTTTGATGATGTACCTGTTAAAACTCAGTAGCAGATAAAATTCAACAGACCGTTCGTTCACCTCTGATATGGAAAATATGATATTTCAAATTAAATGAATAAGCATCAATGAATATCTGCAACGGTCATTTATGAGCATTCAATTTATCATCGTACTTAATAGAGTATAAAATCAGTATATTGAAAAAAACTTCTGACTGATTTAACAAACTGTGCCAAGCATTTAATGTCGCTTTGTACTTTTGGAGCATGTAATTTGACATATTAGACAAGTGCATTAATTCTCATGACTAGTATAGTCATTCAAATCCGAAAGCTTGGATATTATCTATATAAAGTTATTTCTTATCTTCAGCAAGAGACACACATACGCAATCATTTTTCTTACAAATCAGAAAAATTGATGAAATTATCAAAAGCACACTCTCAAGTTCATATCAGATCTTATCAGATATCATGTCATGCTACTTAGTAATAACTATAATATTACTTGTATTTCATCATTTGAGTAAGTCATTGAAATTAATAGAAAGAGTCTTTGTGTTAAGTAGCATGTTTTTATTGTGAAAAGAATTGTCACTATGAGTTTCATTAAGCAGTGTTAAGTCCTACTGAAATGTGTATTTACAAAAGCTGTAAATATCAAAGCTTTTTAATGGATACATTATGGGAAAAAATTAAGAGGAGACGTATAAGGTATTCATCATTCGCACTTCTAGAAGTGTTCTTATTATTACTGCCAGTACTGTTCACAAGGTTTGGTATCCTTTTTCCGCATTACATATTGGTTGCTGATTTTTGAAGGTTGAGATCAGATTTCTACTACTAACACCACTGTAGGTCACCGGTTCATTGAAAAAAAGAAAATAGATTTGCATATTATTTGAACCCCCTCTCTAAAGCATATCTCAATCCTAACAAATGGTATCAGAGCAAGGTTTTCTAGACCTCTGAACCCATACATTCAGAAGCGATGGCATGTAATGCCCGAAAAATCAGTACACGTACACCACATGCTTGCAAATGATTTAAATTGCATATTTATTCCATTTCATTGATTTTAAATGCTTAAATTTTATATTTTACATGCTTAAATGTTTAAAGTGCATGATTTCATGAAATTGAAGGATTTTACCCTAATATTCGATAATAGGCTAGGGAAAGGAGACCGGAGACGACCAAGATAAATATTTTTCAATAAATATTTTCAAGGATTATTAATATTATTAATTTTTTCTAAAAATGATAGGGTTCAAATTATTTCACTAGACGAGCTCGATTTTATCCGGAAAGCCGGTTTTGGGCAAACGAGAGACTTTTAAAAGATCAAAATTATTATTTTTGAAAACTAATTTTTATAAACTTTTATTTTGCAACTAAATATGTGTTATTTAACCTAATTTACCTAGGATTAGTAGGCCAAGTTGCTCTTAAATTCAAAAGCCAAAAACCTAAGCCCATTAACATGTAAATTAAAATCTATAAAAAGGATTCCTAGGTCTTTTTGAGAAGGATGCAGCCGAAAACACACATTCACACAGCACACAATTTTTGAAAATTCCTAGGGGAGAAAACAAAGAGTCTTCGCCGGCCGTTCGATTTTCTTCGCGCTCTACGCGAACGATCTTGTATTCGAGCGTTTAAAACGTAAATGCACGTTTCTAAATTATTTTGACGCATCATTCAAATCATATTATGCACGTTTTATGTATTTTTGCATGAAAAATATTTGAGTTCAAATTTCTTAACAATTTGACGATTATTTTCAAAGTTTTAATGATTTTACACTTGTTTGAAATACGCTATAATTCTTAAGAACACGTTGTCATTAGAGTATGGTTAAGGGAAAAGAACAAATACATTTAGGTAAGAAACGAGGGCAGGAACCATGCATGGACAAGGGAGGGTGGACCTAGGGTTGTCTTGTGGCATAGTGATCGGCCAAGGAGGGACAGCGCCAGGGCGTGGAAAAGGCCATGTGTGGCTGCGGTCAGGGTGCTAGGAAGGGTTCAAGGTGGGCTGAATGGTGGCAGGGCTCGACGGCAGCAGTGAAAGAAGAATCCAACAGCACAAGGACTCTGGCCCTCCCCACCCCACCCAAGCTTGTGTGCAGCTGGTTTACTTGCAAGGGAGGCGCACGGCTCGGATGGAGAGCTGGCTAGGGTTAGTCTATTAGGGTCTACTAGAGTTCTCCCGAGGAGGTTGGGGCAGGTTGGTTCGAAGGAAGGGTAGACGCGAGCCCTAGGTGCTCTTGCGCGTGCATGCATGCGCAGGGCTGGCTTCGTGTCTGAGTGAGGGCTCGGCGCTGGCTTAGGCTGTGAGCAGGGGGTGAAGAGTGTTCCAGTGGTGTCTAGGAGTGTGGGAAGCCGCGGGTGGCTGAGCTAGGAAAGTTCTAGTGGAACTAGGAGTCTATGAAAGTAAGGACAGATGGCCGCGGGCTAAGGGGCAAGCGCTTGGAATTTTGCATGGGCCAGGGGCTGGTTAGATGGACTAAGTGCGATCGCTAAGGGTTCAGGAGGGTCAAGGGTAGGTTAGGTCCATGATGGTTCGAGGTGGCTCAAGAAAATCGGGGGATGGCTCGACATAAACAAGCTAGGGTTCGATTTATGGAAATAGTTGGTTTGGACCATGGCTCACGGGTTGTGGTTCATGGCTTACGGGGCTATTTATGGAATGAAAAATCTATGTTTAAAATTTGGGATTTTAATATTAAGTATTGAAGTAATTCAGGATTAACACGCTTCATGGTTTAGTCATTAAGTTATTAAATTGAAATGCTCGGGTTTACGTCTAATAAAAATATTAGAGGACAAATTTAAACTTAATTAATTATTTGGAATAGTCTCGAGTCAATAAGAGCAAGAAAAAGTCCTTGTGCCCATCCCCATACACAATAGTGAGCTAAGACTGATCAGTCGACTAGAGGATAAAGGCTAGTCACTTTCAAGGATCAAACTTAACCCAAAATGATAAATGATTGACAGCTTTACGATTTTACGATTTGAAGATTTATGATATATTTATGATTACAAGCTTATTTGAAATAAAAGTACGATTTTAATGCATGTGCTCGTACATGTATTATTTGTTACTCATGTTTAGAACGTGCTGAGTCATTAGACTCATTAGGTTTGAATACTGCAGGTGATGATGTTATTGAGGGAGGTGCTGACGCTTGAGTGGATCGAGGCAGGCAGTACACTCCCGAGGTCCTTTATTTTCCGCATTAGCTTGATAGTTAAAAGTTTTAAAGATTTTGTTAATGATTTAATACGGATTTTTATGCTTTATTTTGAAGTTAGTTTTGTGTAGAATGATGAATTTTGTTAATTGAGGATTTAAGGATTTTATGCACTTGAGATTTTAAATGTTAAATTAATTTTTGGGATTGTGGAAATGCTGAGTATTTTAAGTTGCAAGTTTCGAATTTTATAAAGAAAAAAAATTTAGTAGGATTTTAAGGTCAAAAAGTAGTGGAAGTTTCATGGCATCATTCAAAAAAATTCTCATGTTCTCAAAAGAAGAATTCGATGAATGAAATATCAGAATGCATGCTCATCTGGTAGCCCAAAAGATAATATGTGGTATTTCATAACTGACGGGCCAATCAAGATAATGAAAGTCAATGCTACTGTTGTTATATCTTATGGAGCATCTCAGATGATCGAGAAGCATCGATCAAAATGGATTACTGATGATAAGAAGAAAAAAAAATTATAGGTTCGATTGAAGTATTTATAAGGGGAGTTGAATAAACACTTCCTAAAATTTCTTTGTTAAAAATAATTCAGCCTGTTTAGAAACTGAACTTGGTATTTTTTATTGTCAATATCAATTTGCTAACAAAATATATGCGAAAAGAAGCAAAACTGATAGATTAAACAATTCAAATAATGGCTTGATTATGTAAACTAAAAGTAAAATGTATGCAACTTTGTTTCTGGATGTTCGTAACTTAAGCTCCTACTTCGTCACCCCTTCTTTCTTTTGAAAAAGCTCATGCTAGAAGGCTTTGATCTTTACAAGAAATTTGCAAGATCCCAGTTCAGTTTGGACTTAACACTGTCAAAACTGAAACTCCTAGTCTACTCAACCGAACGAAGAAAAAATACACGAACTGTTCTCGAATACAATGAATTACAAAGAATTCCTAGAACTTGATGATAATCAATGATCAGATACAATAGTTTGTAAAGTATGCCTTAGTGTATGAGCAATTTTTTTCGAACTTGAAAGCATGAAACTTGGTTGTTGTAAGTATATAACTTTTGTTCTTATAACTTGGTTTACATGTGATCAACTGATCTGTATCTCTATTTAAAGATTCTGAGCTGCAATGATCACAAACTTAAAAAAAGATTTGTTCCAAATAATGTAGCATTTTCTGTGTCTGTTTTTCAGGTCATCATTTCTGACATCCGTACAAAATTAAATGCGGTTGATTCTGGCTGTGTCAGCAAGATAAGGAAAAAATTATCCAAAATCAGTTAAGTCATCTGGTGTAAACTGATGTCTTTGAGATTGAATGAGGATAAGTAATAAACTAATAAGAGTGTTAAGATATATTTCAGTTTATGTCTGAGTCATTTCTACTTGACTAATCCAGTTTATGTAAACTAGTTTAGCTTATGGACATAGTCAGTTCTGTTTGGTTTGGAATGCATTTTTGCTTAAATCAGTTTTGCCTTAATTATTTGTTAATACCAAAACATAAAGGTTATGTTCCAAGAATTTCAATTTTTTTTTGCTACTTAATGTCAAATTTAGGCAAGAAAAAATTTTGATAAGCAATTCTGATAAACTAAAATAAATTGTTCTAGCAATTTCTGATAAGTCTGATAAACAATATCAACTATCTATTGTTTCTTGTCTTCACCTTTTTTGTCAGATTTCTTTACAGTAGATCCAGCTTTAGATTTTTCTTCCCCATTTTTGTCAACATCGAGAACAACTATATATCTTTTCATAATGTGCACAACTGAAGTCATCTGGGCTGACATAGTGTCTAACTTGGCTGAAAGTTGAGTTTGAACTAAATCAATTTTCGAATTCAAATTTTCATGAACTAGATCCATCTTCTGAGTCAGAGAATCATGAGAACTTGACGCAGTTTTTTTCCATGGATTCTAGTTGGATGAACTAGGAGTTGACATCTTTGGATAAATTCATGAGATCCTTGACCGGTTTGTCTTTGAAGTTTTCAACATCAATAGCAGTCAGTTTCTGACATGCCTTGACTTGTGAAAAAATGCATTTATTCCGTCAGATTTGATAGGATATTGTCCATT
This sequence comes from Primulina huaijiensis, assembly GCF_012295235.1. Lineage (NCBI taxonomy): Eukaryota > Viridiplantae > Streptophyta > Magnoliopsida > Lamiales > Gesneriaceae > Primulina > Primulina huaijiensis. The sequence continues at coordinate 7,037,201 of NC_133308.1, read as the reverse complement.
GAAAGACCATCTCCTATCTCCAATTTTGTTGATTCAGAAATGATATGTGCTTTGGGTTCAGGAAAGATGATTAATTGGTTGCTCGGTCCAGCAAACTAGCTCAACTGCTTCAACAACATCAGCTTTTTTTTCTTGAATAACCATTTGGTTTGCTACTGCAACTAGATCTTCAACTATTGGAGAGTTCGGAGCCAACTGGTTCCTCACGGATTCAGACATGAAAGATGTTACATGACTTTAACGGAAGGAATTTGAACTTCCACTGACTTAACCACTTCAGTTACATCTGCAATCTTTTCCTTAGTTCTCAACAAATTATATACTTAAACTATGGAGTAGAAACAATTTCAGCAACAGAATGCTCAATATGAGCTATGATCTCCTCATCCATACTCACTTCTTGAATCTGAACTGGTTCTTCTAGTTATGGTTCCTCAGCTTCCAGGACTATCAAACTTATCCAAGCTTTCTTCTTCCACTATTTCTTAGATGAAGCACAATTTTTCTCTCTCTGATGTTAGCATCACTATTTCTTGCAAGAATAAGGAGATGAAATGGAATATCAAGTTCTCATGGACGTTATCTCAAAGGACCTACTGGTAAACATTGGATCCTTTGATGCCAGCACAAAAGAAAGTTTTCTGGTAATGGCCGCAGTCACTGCAGGAACAAAAATCAACTGGACCTCTTCTCTTTACAAAGTCTTGGTGGACATGATCACCAAGCACGCTACTGGTTTTGCTATTCAAATCAGCAAAATTCTCATTGTTCTTGGATTTCCAGTATCTGCAGCACAAGACTGGAGCAAGACCAAAATGATGGATGCTGCTAATGTTCTTCTCCTCCGACCGAAGATTTCCCTCATTTCTGCCGATTCTATCAAAAAGTAAATTGGTGAGGCTCAAGCATCAGCCACGAAGAAGAAATCTAAAAAGAATCTGATTTTGGCCAGTGACTCGGAGCAAACAGCTCCGAAGGCTCTGCTGTCTTACCAATCATTGTGTCATTGAATAAAAAGCCTAGGACTATAAAGGCTAAAGTTCTGAAGAATAATATTTCTCTTGCATCCTTCTCTACTGCTAATACTGATAAAGTACCAGTGATTCAGTGTTTACTAAATCAAAACAACCAATTAAAGCTCAACCAGTTTCAATAATACAATCAAAAGCTAGTTCTTACTCAGCTCCTATTATTTCTCTTATACCTAAAGGAGTAATTGTTCAAGAACCTATACCATAATATACTCATTTCGGATTATATTGTCCCTCTGTCTTAGGGAAAAGAAAGGATAAGTTGACTGATGACCCCACTGTTGAAGAGGATATTCATAAATCCTCTGTTCAAAGTCAAACTGATCTTAACATGGAATAAATAGAGGAATTTTCTGATCACGATATCAAATATTTTAATGAATGGATGAAGTTTAGGACTATCAACAGATTTTCCATTTTTTAGAAGACTTGAATAAGAAGGATAAGACTGTAAAACTTGAAGCCTTGTTCTTTTCACAAGCCAAAACAAATATTGTTGTTAGGGTCATGCAACGGAGAGCCTATCTCTTGGAAAAATTGAAGGTGACGAAGCTCGGTGAGACTCTGACTGCTTTTAAAGCCAATTATGACTATCAGAGTCCCATAGATTGTCATGATGTTGCAGTGATTCAACAGTTAAGTAATGGTTGGTCTACCTTACTAATGGGGGTAACTATTATGAAATCTGAGTTTGCAGCAACTTTAGCTATTCAACTTCCTACTCAAATGGCTTTCAATGTTGCAACAGTAGATGAATGTGCTCAATATCCTCACAAAGATACTGCATCCAATACTCTTGTATCTTCACCAGCAAGAATTAGTGGATGTCATGCGAAGAAGGAAGGTAAACATAGCTTGTCTTCAAGAGACAAAGTGGAAGAGAAGCAAGTTTAAGGAATTAGGAGAAGGTTTCAAACTTTTCTATTCAAGAACAGATAAAACTAGAAATGGAGTGAGAATAGTGGTGGATAAAGCCTATAGGGATGCAGTTGTTGTGGTTAGGAAATTTGAAGATAGGATTATGAGTATCACTTTAGCCTTAGAACCAGTTATTGTTTATATTATTAGCGTACATACATTAGATTATGAGACTAAGAAGAAATTTTGGGACTATCTAGGAGATGTAGTCAGTAGAATCCACGTAAGGCAAAGATCTTCTTAGGCGTATATTTAATGTAGGTAAGAATAGAGTTGGATATGAGAGGGTGCATAGAATTCAAGGTTTTGAGTTCAAAATAACACGTGGGATTCTATTCTAGACTTTATTTTAGCTATTGATCTAAGGATAGTAAACACTTTCTATAAGAAGAGGGAGAGCCATTTAGAAACCTTTAAGGAACAAATATAAGACCGATACTTTTGAGTTATTTGAACTCATGGCTAACCATATCAGGAGTAGGGCGAGGGAAGTACTTGGAGAGGCTAAAGGGAAGGGACAACACGACAAGGAGACATGGTGGTGGAACAATGACGTGCAATAAGTCCTTAAGCAAAAAAAATAAGGTTCAAGTACTGACAAGAAGCTAGAGACTATGGATCGTATGAGCTGTATAAACAAGTCAAGAGACTCGGTAGTAGAGAAGTAGGAGATGCTAAGAAAAGAGCTTATAATGATTTGTATGGTAGGCTAGGTACAAAAGAATGAAAGAAAGATATACTTAAATAGGGAAAGAAAAGGATCAAAACACTAAATACATTAACCATGTCACGTGTATCAAGCATGAAGATGGTAGAGTTTAATGCAAGATATAGTTATCCAAGATAATTGGATGAAATACCTTAAGAACTTACTCGATGAGACAAGTATGGAGGAGTTAAGCGTGGATAGACATTAGATTCAGGAAATAAGGAATCTAGTGTTCCATTGTAGAGCCAGTGAGTGCTAAGGAAGTAACATATGCACTGATGATGATGAAACAGGGGAAGGAAGTTGGAACGGATGAGATACCAATTGAGGTATGGAAGTGTCTACGGGAAGTTGGGATCCAATGGATTAGTATGCTATTTAATATGATTCTAAATACTAGAAAAATGCCAGAATCTTGGAAACATAGTATTGTAGTACCAATTTAAAATAATAAAAGAGATATACTGGACTCCTCAAACTATAGAAGGATTAAGCTTATGAGCATACGTCGAAGGTATGGGAGCGAGTGATAAAGTGGAGACTTAGGAGTACCACTGCTGCATTAGATAACCAATTTGGTTTACTGTTGGGTAGGTCTACAATTGAAGCTATTTTCTTGATTAGAAAAATGGAAAAAAAAATATAGAGAACAACAGAAAAGCTTTCATATGGTATTTATCGACCATATATATTATGTATTACTCTTCATGCCTCGGGGACCATAACTTTATATAGCCTTGGCAGTCTTCGACCCATCATTGAAGACATAATTAGACTGGGTTTCTACACATAAAGAGGACCATATCAATTTATTTAATACTTTAGAAACTCATAATTAATTAAATTACCTTATTGGGTCTTTTATTAGATAGTTTATCCATGTACAATTAATTAAATTATGTGAGCCCACAAAAAAATTCCAACACGTAATATATCAAACATGAGTCTAACAATTTCGACCTTAAAAACAAACAACATTTTTAACAGCATATCTCATAAATGAAACTATCAAAGACATCAAAGCAACACTAAACACTAGGGATGTAAATGAACCAAACCGTTTGTGAGCTATTCGAAACTCGGCTCGATAAAAAGCTCGTTTGTTTGTTAATCATATCAAACCAAGCCCAAACTCGATTTTGAGCTCGAAAATTTAATCAAACCAAGCTCAAGCCTAAGGATATTCGGCTCGTGAGCTCGCAAACATGTTCGATAATAGGCTCGTGAGCTCGAGCTCGAGCTCAGCTCATTTGGGTGGCTCGTAAGCTCGAGCTCGAGCTCGAGTCGTTTAGGTGGCTCGTAAGCTTGAGCTTGGCTCATTTGTTGAGTTGACATATAAAAATATTAGTACTAATGTCAATGGAAGGAATTGAATACAAGACATGTTTGAAAAAATGATGAATTCACACCATTTAGTCACAATTACATTTTTAATCTTATTTGCATATCATTATACTAAAATGTTCTTTAAAATACAATAAATAAAATAAATTAACAGAAATACATCAACTTATTCTTTTTCCCTAAAAATTTACATAACCAAGTCATATACAAGTTGAATAACTTTACTATTAGTCTATGAAGGTTAATTAAAAATTTTACATTCTAAATTGATATGTCATTTGACATTAATCAATAATTTAAGTTAATTATGTCGAATTCATTTAATAATGATGTGTTGTCTTCGATCTACTATATTTAATGAATATTCTAGATGTATATAATGAATATTCTAAATGTATTATTTTGGTGATATCAGAAAATAATGAATATTCTAAATGTATTATTTTGGTGATATCAGCAAATAATGAATATTCTAGATGTATGTTTTTGGAATGTTCAATAATATACTGATTTATGTTTTTTTAGCTCTTATTTGTGTCGTTTGGTTATTTATGAATGAATTTACATTTTTATGTATGATTTAAAATTATTTTATAGATATATTTAATTTTTAACAAGCTCGATTCAAACTCAAACTCGAGCTTAATTCTATGCTTATCGAGCTCGAAAACGAGACGAGCTCAAGCCAGGCTTGTTAAACATGCTAAACAAGCTATTAATGAATCAAGCTCGAGCCTAGCTTGATTAACACGTTAAACGAGCTTTTAACGAGCCGAGCTCGAGCTTTCTAGAGCTCTGTAATTTCAATACAAACCGAGCTCGAGCCTGATAATAGAAGCTCGAATCGAGCTCGAACCTCAAACAATTTTAAACAAACCAAGCTCAAGTCTGATACTGTTTGGTTTGGTTTGGATCGTTTACATCCCTACTAAACACCAAAGCTACCACTGGAATGCATATGCCTCCTCACAGGTAAGTCCACGAATAATTTCCTTTCATTCGTCCTCATTTTCCTGTTGAACTGTAACATAAAATTAATTATCAACAATATGTAAATATAAAATATAAAAAATACATAAATCGACATGTGAGTCATTACAACTACATTCAACATTAAGATATTAATTTGGTGTAACAAAAAACCTAGACTGTGGATTCTTCGCAACTACGTCTATTATGTCCTCTCTTATGACAACGACCACACTTTGACTCACGAGTTTCAACTTGGGACGATATTCTCTTAGTCTACCTACGACCTGGTTGACTACAAATATCAAGAGCATTGATTACAGATCCTTCATAATTGTTGGACTCATACATGTCAAATGTCAGAATAGGATTTATAATTCCTTCATATGCTTAACGATACATTTCAATATGGAAATATGGTTACAATAATCATATAGAGACATCGAATTCGACTGAATAGCTGCACAAGCATGCTTGCATGGAAGCATATTGATCTGTTAGCCTTTGCCAACATCAAAGGATTTATCGCCATCAAATACCTCAAATTTCCAACCACATTATATGCGAATACTAAAATTTCGGAATTCAATATATGTGTTGATTATAGTCTTCCACTTCTTCGGGCATAATTCTTGAACCATGACTAACGTTGTTTCATGTCGTCGGTGCATCATGTTCATGATTTGCACATGCATATGGTCCACCAAGCTACAGTGGAGAGATGAAGAGCTTTCCTAACCCAATTTTCCAACATTCGGTCGTGTTATTATTTAAAACACCCCACCGTATTCCAGGAAACAAAGAATTCGCCCAAATTTTTGGATCATAACTTGTAATAAATGTAATTGCAAGAGACATGGATTCCAAGATATTTTTAATGTGTTGTGTAAACTCATGTTGTGAAGGGGCATATGCAGCTTTCTTGAACACAGAAGACCAATGTTTTTTGTTGCGTAGCGGTAACTTAGCATCAACTACAATGACAAAAAAATTAACACATTTCAGATTAAAAAATAATAGTTTATATCAAAATCAATGATTAATATTATAAAAAATTTCAAGCAAAAAAAAATTACTTACTAACCCGATTCACAAAATTAGCCACCAAGTGCCTCAAACAATAAACATGGTAACTACCAAGAAATAATAGCTTAAACTGCCTTGATAATATGGGAATGTCTATCAAAGAAAAAAGTAAAATTTTTGAACACCGTGATATGTTGCGAAAGGAGGACACCGCTCAAATGAAAACAAAATCATTCCCAATTACAATCATTCTCAACATTCACTTCAGAATATGTCAGTGTAAAAAGATCATCATTGACATCTTTTGTCACAACAAGAAAAATATTGCCTTTGTACTTATTTTTTATATGACATCCATGAAGAAAAATCATCGGTTTACAACCAGCATCAAAACGAACTGCACATGCATTAAACAAATGAATAAATGTTTGAATTTATTAGTTAATTCATCAATCTCCACTATACTGCCAGAATTTGTTTCTCTAACCGTACGGCAATACCATCTCAATTTATCGCAACACCCCTTATTTGTACAATGGATATCATGCATAGCTAATTCCTTGTCCTTCCAAGCCTTGAGGTAGTCTAAATCTACTCCATAATCCCTATGTATATCTTTCAACATTGCACAGGGACGATAAGATGACTCTCTGCTCAATTTCTTCTTCATCGAATTTTCCACCCTAATTGAATCAGCTCTTGGATGTCCTCTACCACATAAATTATCATCTCCACATGTGTGTTGTAAATTTCATTTTTTAATACCAAATAGATTATATGTTTTATGTCTAGATGCATAAACTCTTTATTTACAATTATGTTACTAAATTTCTTTATCATTTTTCTTATAAAAAAGGAAGAATGTCTTATAGTAACATATTAATTTTTAATATTTTTTCTAAATTGGGCATCATCTTTGAATGTTTGCCCATCCCCACGATGCAATGAAACCAAGAATCAAGGGAATTCTGTATGGGGGCCTCTTCAAGCTCATTTTCACTTCTGGATGATCTGTCATCTTCCTCGTACCTTATTAATAAGGTACTATACATAAATAAAACTAGTACTTTCAACTCAAAGATGTAAAAATAATTTAATAAGCAATGACATACTTCACAAAGGACTAATCATCCAAAATAAAGTAATAATTTCATGACAAAATGACACTCATTATACGTAATTATCAGTATACAATCACACAAAAAATACCAAAATCACCAAAAAACAATCACTAAAGATAAACATATCAACATAATTACAGGCTATTCATCTGTCACTAGAGATAACAAAAAAAAAGTTATCAAAAAGGAAAACAAAGTAAAGGATCGAATGAATTTTACCTCTCCATATTTAAACCTCCCAAAATTATGATCTTTTTCTCGGTCCTCAATCCGATCACAATAAACTTCACATACATTTTAAGATGGATCATATTACGGACATCATCATCATTGTTCGAGGTAACATACATCTGGTACCATGGAGCTATGCATTGTAGTGGCATAGATCGATTGAGGATTAATTTTCTCATATTTGCTCGACAAACTCTGAAATATATCATCCAAAATACATCTAATTGCAAGGTTGGAACAAGATTCAACTCCAGATTACATTCTACAACAATGAGTGATGTTTTCGATAATTAGAAAAACTATCAAACGAAATAAAAGCTATATATGATTATGGAATATCAATTTTTTTTTTTTTTTTGCTATTCGAGATTTTGATTTACATCTTCAAGGTTCTTTAATGGTGGTTCTTTAGAGTAGAATAGAGATGTTTTGCTACACCGCTTGAAAAGAGAAGGATTCCAATGGGTTTGATTTTCGATAATTATGCTTGCAAGGCTTTCGATTTCCGACAAGGGTTTCGAAAATTTTCTGTGGGAAGAGAAGGAAAAATGAAAAGGATGAAGAGAGCTCAATGACATGATGATTTGGAGGGAAAATGGGTAAAGTGGTACAATTAGACTGGGAAATCAAATTGGCTGATACAGGGATTGAAACCCAACCCAAGTTTGAGTTTGGGGATGAAAGTGCAATTCGCTCTATAGATTAATGTATTTCCTTATTTGGATATGTTCTTTTTTTTTTTCCGAATTACAATTCATATTTAAATATCAACCCATATTTTGCATAATAATTTGATTTTTGTTCTAATTTTTAAAATTGAGAGTCATTTCACTAATGCCGGGCGCAATAATTATTCAAGTTAGGAGATCAGCGATAGACACGTAAAATTTGAGTTGTTGTACAGATTAAAATATCTGAATTACACAATTACAATTAGCTATAAAAATTGATAAAACGACAAGACATTTGATCATACAATTGTCATCAGAGTCTAGTCATACACTCGATTCTCCTGGATTGCAAAAGAGTGTGCTACAATAGAAAAGATGATTATCGATGTGCGATAATTGTCCTTACTGTGATAGTGATCGACACTTTACACTTGAGATACTGTACGTTTTAAAATGTTTTAGTTGCAATGTTAGAATCAGTATTTTCGGTAAAGCAATAACGTTTTTTTCCTTTTTAATTTCCAATTAAAAAAATATTTGTAAAAGTTGTCTCCGTAGCCCAATATTGAATTAGGAGATATAGTAATCCGCACTAAATCTTATTAAAAGTAAAATTCCCACTCTTTTTCTTCATAATCATCTTCAACGAACTACTCTCTACTTTTCCCCGCACCATCTTGAATAAAGAATCATGAGAGGAGCCAATTAATAAAATATTGAGCATATATTATATTATATCATATTTATTTATTTATTTATTTATTTATTTATTGCAAGTAGCATTTCCTAATAAAATTCGATACATGGAATCAAACAAATTAATCAATCAGCAGATGACTACTGGGATGATGCAAAATGCTGATTAATCGTTAAGACGTAATCCATTCTGATGTCACCAAACAAATTATTCTTAATTTTATGGATAAAATAATTAGTACGACGTAAACAATTTGGACACTTGGTAATCAATTGGACGAGGTTTGCGTTTGATTCTATTGCTTTTTAAAATTATTTTTAATTAAATTAATCCAAAATCAAGAAATTAAACCGCACTCTGTGTTCCATGAATCCCATATTAATTGTTTGACGTATATATTCTTTGGATTGATCATATTCTATAATACCATTTGCTATATGTCTTTATTCAACAATTAAATAAGTTCTAAAATTGATCATATATTCGGTTGGTCAAATTCTGGTGAATGTTAGTTTATGCTTCAACTTATGTAATTTTTAATCAAAAGCTAGAATCTAAAATGACATAATTTTTTCCGCTTTTTTTTTGTTAATATTTTAAAGTTACAATTTGACATTTGTATCCTTAAAAAATTTATCATATTCTATAATTGTTGTTAATTTTTATAAATATTTTTGGAGATTTTGTAAAATGTTAAATTTTATTTATATATCGGTTGTTTAAGAGTTTCGAATGGAACACATAAAATTTCAATCATATTTTATTACAAGCATTTATTTTTAAAAAATATTTTGCATTTTTTATAATTTACATTTCCATATTTGTTTCGTTTATACAAATTTTTTATACATTTTTTTATTAATCTTATATAAATTTTCAAAAAATCATGTCATAAAAAGATATATTAATTTTGATTTAAAAAATATTTGAAATGTAATAATAAGTATATAAATACATTGTCAATTATGTGTATACCAAAATTTAAATAATTTAACAGATAAATGATGTATAGATTAATGATATCATTGTCATTTTACTAAAAACTAAGTTTGGAAGTAATTTTTCTCTGAACATTCAAATTTTAGTTTATACTAGCTTTAACATTTTATTTCCAAACACTTCTGTTAGGATCAAACGCTTACTACTAGGCCAAAAGTTATAGCTGTTAGCCAAGACGCAACTTTATTTCCTTATACTTGTGGCAACGCAGAGTGCACCTACTTGGGTGTTAATGAGTCGGGCTGTTAGGCCATGAGTCTGGGAAAGTACGTGTTTATCTGCTGGTGCTGTCTCATATCCCTTAGAGATTAGTCTTACCATTTCTCTACAGTCGGTTCTGTCCCCAACAGAGACAGTATTACCCGTTAAGATCTCGTGTCACTCTTTTACGGCCCACTTAGCCAACCAGATCAAGCGCCGCAACTTCAGAAGTTTGATGCATGAGAACTTGCCAGGAGATCACTCATCACAATACTACTCTCACTCATGCACGCTTAACCAAACAACTTCCTACTTTTGTTTCTCTCTATTTCAAAATACGTTTTAGAAAAATCACTTTAAAATAAAGAAAACTTCTCTCAGTCACTTTCTTAACCAAGTAACATACCAGTAAAATCATCGTAGATCAATTTACAGGAAAATTTTACCTAGCTAAGTATGATGTGAAGAGAAACAATAAAAATAAATCTTGGATCCAAAATCCTTATATCTAATACGGGTTTCGTCTAAAATATTGTTTTAGTTGAATATCTTTCAAAATTTCAGCCCATCACAAAAAATAAGTGATGCGGTCCGGGTGAAATGGACGAGCCGGGTCGGGTGCTCCACCGTATCTGCTATCAATATAATGAAGAGAATAAANGATGCGGTCCGGGTGAAATGGACGAGCCGGGTCGGGTGCTCCACCGGATCTACTATCAATATAATGAAGAGAATAAGAGTAAGGAGATATATCTCCGCAATATGGATTCAGCTGTAACCTGCACACAAGGAGATGAACTCGTGAATGGGCGCCGGAGGAGAGTCCGGCGTGACCACTCCGATGCTTAANCCGGGCTCTACTCCCTGGGCAACCAGACGCCCGGGCTCTTATATAAGCCCCCGGTAAGCATTCTAATNGTGTAGGTAATAAAATGAATCGTAAATGTGAAGATGAAACCTGGTATATATAGTAGGGGNGGAGTAGAGCCCGGGCTTGCACCTGCCCGGCTTCAGAAGAATCCATCCTGCAGATTGACCCTGATTTGGGAATCCATCTGATATCCTGGGTCATCCATGACCTGGGCTCTTACAGGGGTATCATCACACATCCCTTAAATAGTCGGGCTAGAGTCATACTCGTTGTCCCGATTATTCATGCTTGGATTTCCAAAGAGATGATCAATCTGGTTTTATAAAAGCATCGGGGGATTCATGTATCCCAGAGATGGGATGAGGAGCCGGAGTCTCATGTCTCATAGACTTGAGATAAGATGTCAGGGCCTCGTATCTCCCGGACTCGAAATGGTCGAGGTGCGGAGCCCCGTTCCAGGGTGTGGGTCCCTGGACTTAATAGATAACCAAGGTGCGGAGCCCTGTCCTTCATGAATGGTCGAGGTGCGGAGCCTCGAGCCAGGTTTGAGAACCCTGAGCTTATAAATAACCAAGGTGCGGAGCCTTGGGCCGAGGAACATGTCCCGGGACTTGGGAATGGTCGAGGTGCGGAGCCCCGAGCCAGGTTTGAAAACCCTGGGCTTAGCAGATGGCCGAGGTACGGGTCTCCGGGTCAGGGTACGGAGCCCTGGACTTAGCAGATGGCCGAGGTACGGGTCCCCGGGCCAGGGTACGGAGCCCTGGACTTAATAGATAACCAAGGTACGGGTCCCCAGGCCAGGGTACGGGTCCTTGGACTTGATGAGCATNGCCTTCATGAATGGTCGAGGTACGGAGCCCCGAGCCAGGGTACGGAGCCCTGGACTTAGCAGATGGCCGAGGTACGGGTCCCCGGGCCAGGGTACGGAGCCCTGGACTTAATAGATGACCAAGGTACGGGTCCCCGGGCCAGGGTACGGGTCCTTGGACTTGATGAGCATCCAGGGTAGGGAGCCCTGGGTCTTGGAGTGGTCGAGGTGCGGAGCCCCGAGCCAGGGTGCAGAGCCCTGGACTTAAGATAATGTGCGGGAGCCTCATGTANGGTACGGGTCCCCGGGCCAGGGTACGGGTCCCTGGACTTAATGAGCAGCAGGGTACGGAGTCCCGGATCTTGGAGTGGTCGAGGTGCGGAGCCCCGAGCCAGGGTGCAGAGCCCTGGACTTAAGATAATGTGCGGGGGCCTCATGTCTCCCGGACTTAAGATAATATGCCGGGGCCTCGTGTCTCCCGGACTTAAGATAATGTGCCGGGGCCTCGTGCCTCCCGGACTTTAAAATATTTTTGCTTCTCCTGCTATATTAGTTTTATTAAAAACCAAATCACTAACCTAGAAATACTGAATCTGAATTCANTTAAGATAATATGCCGGGGCCTCGTGTCTCCCGGACTTAAGATAATGTGCCGGGGCCTCGTGCCTCCCGGACTTTAAAATATTTTTGCTTCTCCTGCTATATTAGTTTTATTAAAAACCAAATCACTAACCTGGAAATACTGAATCTGAATTCATTTTCGATAGAGTGAAACTTCTCTGGTTGAGCTAAATTAGGTGACTAATATAGCTGTATGCTACTGAGTACATAGCAAATGCTCTTCATGCCAATCCGGGATAGCTGCTGAGCTTTGAGCCCATATGAAATCCACATATAAGATCTGAGTGCCGAGCTGGTCGGACTTGTATGTTTGCCAAGCAGAGTTGGGCTTATTTTTGAATGCAAACCATATCTACGTCTTGAGCTCAAATTCCCACAGACGGCGCCAATGATACGATCCGGGTGAAATGGACGAGCCGAGTCGGGTGCTCCATCGGATCTTCTATCAATATAATGAAGGGAATAAGAGTAAGGAGATATATCTCCGCAATATGGATTCAGCTGTAACCTGTACACAAGGAGATGAACTCGTGAATGGGCGCCGGAGGGGAGTCCGGCGTGGCCACTCCGATGCTTAAGTCAGTGAATGACTCAACAAAAGACCAATGTAACCAACTGATGGTTGTGATATTGGTGTAAGAGTGTAGACAATAAAATGAATGAATCTAAATGTAAAGAGAGAACCTGGTATTTATAGTAGGAGAAATAATGATGACCTCGTTCTTCGTGCTACCTACTAATTATAGTAGGACGGCTACATTCTGACATGTCAAATCATACGCTAGTCACATCCCGCCTGTCTGACTTTGTCAACCACTTGGATTAGTGTCAGAGATAGGACGGTCGCCCACATCCAATTCTGCTAGTGTACTCGAGTGCGGTGCTCATATCGAGGTGGCCCGGTTAGAATGCCTACTGGGGGCTTATATAAGAGCCCGTGCGTCTGGTTGCCCAGGGAGTAGAGCCCGGGCTTGCACCTGCCCGGCTTCAGAAGAATCCATCCTGCAGATTGACCCTGATTTGGGAATCCATCAGATATCCCGGGTCATCCATGACCTGGGCTCTTACAGGGGTATCAATAAGTGTCATGGAATATCTAAAATATCCGAATTGCATAACATGACAAGAAATTTGATCAAGTGTAATCTAAGAAAAGTATTGAACAAATTGGTTTAATTTTTCTGTGAAAATTCACGTAATTAGAAATAAGAGACGAAAAATCAAAAAAATACAGGTTACGTACACAAGTCTTAACCTAACCGTACGAAAAGAGGTCTTAGACTTATTATCAAAGTTCCTCCATACAAGAAAGAAAGCCTATTCTAGTTCTGCAAAACCATATACTATTAATAAAATTAAATTACATGTTTTGTTATGTAATTTGTATTTTTTTTATTTTTAATTCTGTTACGGTGAATTTATATTTGTAGTCTTATAATTTGTATGTTTTTTCCATTTTTATTCATATTACTGTGAATTTTCATTTTAGTCTTGTATATTATTTATTTTTGGTTATTTAACTTGTATGTTTATTTTTCATTTTTGGTCTTTTTTTGATCGGAAAATATGATAAACTCGAGAAAAAAAATACAAAAATGGAAAAAAAAAACATAGAATTTACAGGTCTACAAATAATAATTCAACGTAACAAGACCAAAAATTTAAAAAAATATATATAAGTTACAATGCTAAAAATACAAGTTCATTGTTAACATGACCAAAAGTGAAAACAAATGCAAATTACAGGACCAAAACATAATTTTCCCTATTAATAAAAGGGAAAATTGCATGTTAGTTTCTTTGCGGTTGTGGTACTCTATGGTATCAAATTTCAATTTTATTTTCTGATTTTTGTAAATTTTATTCATTTTTTATCGAAAGTGCTAATGTGACATTACATACGTCAGCATCACATAAGTGTCTCATTGGTGTTATGTCAAAAAAAATGACAAAAGTTGCAAAAAAAAAAACAAAAATATAACATACAAAGACTAAAATTTGACAACTTAAATAACATAAGTGTAAAAGAAATAAACATACAGAACCAAAAAATATTTTTTCCTGGATAAAACTTTACGAAGTCGATAATAAATTTGGATATGTTCTATATTACATATGTTGTCCATATCTTCTTTCAATTCGACATAGTTATAAAACTATTTTTCCCCAAATAAAAATTCACGTAAATGTGTGTAGATAGCACAAATTTGAAGCCAAATCCTCGAAAATACAAAATGTTAATCAAACGATTAAACGTAAATAGATATATATTTTCTTAGTCAATTTTAGCTCAAACTCTCCATAAAAAATTAAAATTTTCGAGATGATACGAAATGAGAAAAGAAAAAATATATATGTTTTATAGCATTCAAAAGGTAAATCACAAATTTGGTGATGTAAGTTTGCTTTTGCGATTATAGTCCTCTACGTTATCGTATTTCGGTCTTAAAGCATTGTATATCTATTTTTGTTTTAAAAAAATTGGGTTATTTTTTGATGTAATACTGATGTGGCTCTGACGTAATGCTCACATGTACAATCTCACATCAACATGCCAGATGAAAAGAATTAAAATTGAAAAAAATTGAAATATATGAGAATAAAACTCAATTTTGACAATATTGAAGACCGTTTAGGATTGAGAGATTGATTAGAGGGGGTGGATCAGCAATCTACACAAAATCTCCAAATAATTCGGTTGGGTTAACAAAACTCAAATTTTTATTCCATCAGTTAGTCTCAACAAGCCAGAAAAATATGAAAGCGTGGAAAGAGGCTCGTTGAACTGAATTGAATAATAATACAATATGCCTTTGTTCGGTTAGGCTACGTGGTAAAAATAAAGTGCACAAACGTTACTTATGGATGCTCGGAGACCAAATACTTCTACGTCACCCTTTCTTCCGTTTCCGAAAAGATATCATTGGAAGACTTTGTTAATAATTACCAGTGATTCGCAACAACCCACTTCAGCCAGACTCATTTGTGGCATACTGAAAATCTTGGCTATTCTCAAAAATAACACAATATGATCAATAAGACTTTTACTGTTAGTTACAAGAATTAAAAAAAATACAGTCTATGACAAATTATCATCACAAAGATCGAATAAGACTTTAAGCGCATGATTTCGCAGTTCTTGATCAGTTGGGCTTTCTCATACTTAATAATTCAATAAATTTTTCAAGGTAAGAGTGTTGTGTTTAAAAGGTTCAAATAATTCCCTTCTTATAGATGAATTCTAATGTTCAAGTCTGAACAGATTTTTTTTGAATCAGATTTATATGTGTCAAAAATGGCATATGATAGCCACGTGTCTGTAACTCATTATCCTTTCCTGAAATAGTATAGACAGGTAGTGCAAATGAATTCTGACATTTAACGATTCTTAAAATTTGTTATGTACGGAGGATATTCTTTTGATTTTTGAAGTCCGACTGAAGAATATTACTCTAATCATTTAAGAGAATAATTATGACTAACTCAGAGTCTGATTGATGTGAATCGTAATCAGTAAGGCTTGAATTGCCTAATTGATATAGACTAGAGAAGTCTATCAGTTTCTTTGGAGAGATCAACTTTCTTCGGGAATTCAGTTCGGCTACTCTTTATTGAAATAATTAGTTAGACTTCTTCAGTTCGACGGTCTTAAATTATTTTGAGATTGCCAAAACTTTAATTGTTCATCAATTTCCTCCAACAAAATTAAGCAACATATATTCAAATTAAATGAATTTCCTTCATTGAAAAATACTAAATCTTAATAACATACTAAAAGAACTCTAGCAAATAATAATCAATCAAATATTTCCCTTCTTCTGATATGAAACGACCCTAGATACTAATTCATTAAAATTTACACTAAATTTTTTTTAACAACAACCTCATTTCCTAAAACATACATAATTAATTTATCATAACAAACGACCAAACTACCCTTCTGACTCGAACCAACCCAAGACCAGACCATTAATGACTTCTTATGACTCAATATAAGCTACTAGAAATCCCCAATTCCAGGCCAAAAACCGAAACAAGAATAATTAATTTAACCTAGGCCCATCTCGTCTCTATTTTGACACGTTTGGACATTTTACTACTCCGAATGGACCACGGCTCGATACGACTCCGAACGGACCATGGCTCGAAACGACTCTGAACCAGGCCCTACACCTCCTCCTTAGACCCTAACAAAACCCATGATCAGGCCTTTTTGGACTCAGACCTGATTTCCCTAAGCCCTAGACTCATCGAACCACCACTGAACCACACGCACCCCTCGCGCTTAGCAGGGCCCCTCGCGCTCCTACGGCTGTTGCAGCCCTCGACTCGCCTTATGAATCACACCAGCCCCTTACCAGGACCCTAGGGCACGGCCCTAACCCCTGGTCCAGCCCTTTCCACCATCCCCTAGCCCTAGGACCGAGACACACCGAAGCAAGCCAACAAGCACAGTTTGCATCCATCCTTCCACGAATCCAAAAGATGTCAAAGAATTCTTTATAAAAACATGAAATGCGCATGTATAAAACCTAAAACCATCAAAACCATGAATTTTCACTCATAAATCGAACACAAGCAGTAATATGGAGTGAATGGTGCGCAAAAAAGGGTTTGAAACATGCCTTAATCTCTTGTGCTTGCGAATATCGTGTGACGACGCGACAAAAGACGAACGGGGCTCGCGAATTCTTCCTCCTTTGGCTAGGGTTTTCTTCGGCGAACCTAGGGTTTTTGAGTGTGTTTTAAGTGTGTGCTGCAAGGTGGAGGCATGTGTGTTTGTGTGTTTAGCCTAGGGTTTTTAATTAATTTGCTAAGTGAGCATTTTGGTGAAATTAAGGCATTTAATTCACTTAATTAAACATTTCTAATTTAGGCTCCTTAAGGTGTTAATTAAGTCAGTAATTAGTTCATTAGAAGTTCATTTGATGATTAAAAATATTTGGTGTTACGAGTTTTCGATACCGTAAGCCTGAAGTTTCTTGTTTTCTATCAAAAGTCTATTACCGATTGAGCTCGTTCCCTAATATCTATAAATTACTACTTTTAAAATTTGGATTGCAAAATCTCGAGTTTCAAAATTCTTAAACTTCTAAAATAATATGGACGTCTTATAATAATCGTCCCCGATTCTCTTGCCTTGGTCCCACCACGCTTATTCCACAGCAGAAAGTTCAAATTCATAACTCTCGCCTTGGTCGCACGACGCTGATTCTTTGATGTTATCATGTCGTTAAGAATCTGGAACATAACATCTTACCAGTTTTTCTTCATTTTCGTAGTGATAGCAATCATTACTGTAAATTCTCGGTGGTGTAGGCATCAAACAAACCAGATTTTGCTTATAGAGATTTGGCAACCACATCAAGTAATAGCTGATAATCCATCTTTAGTTATTTCTTCTTACCAGATGTTTTGACAGGCTCCCCAGTCATCGAGTATCTTGTTTTCATGTCTTCAACCACAAGAAATGAAATATATGAGAAGTCAGTTAGCCCTTCATTTGGTAGTTGAAATAGAATAGCAAAGAAAGCTTCGTCGAAGCTCAGAGCTTGTTCATTTAGGGGTATAAATATCAGCGACATGTTGTTCTGGAGACATATACTCTGGTCTAAGATTTAATCACATGATCTCAGATAAAATGATATCTGATGTTTATGTTCTTTGTCCGAGAGTGCAAAACTTGATTGTATGTATCAGAAATCGCACTTATATTATAACAGATCGGTGACTCTTTTGTTTCAACTCCATAATCCCTAAGTCGTTGGATCCATAATAACTAAGAAAAACAGCTCTCAACAGCTAGGTATTTATCTTCAATAGTAGAATTGGCCATTGAAATTTGTTTCTTACTAAATCAAGATATCAACCAATCTTCAAGAAATTAGCAATATCCATTAGTCTTTTCCTGTCCAACTTACATCGTACATAGTCAGAATCTGAATATCCAATTATATTAAAAGTAGAATCCTTGGGATACCAGATTCCTGCATTTTGATTTCCTTCCAAATATTTAAGTTTCATTTTTGTAACTAAATAATGTAATTTCTTAGTATCAAATTGAAAACGTGCACAAATACATACATAAAACAAATATCAAGCTGACATTTAGGTATAATAAAGAACCAATAAGACATTGATACACTGTTACCTCAACTGAGATTTGTCATTCATCTTTGTCTAGCTTAGCTGATGTGTTCATGGGGGTAGTTTCAGCTGAGCATGTTTCCATGCCAAATCTTTTCAATAACTCTTTGATGTATTTAGCTTTATTTATGAAGATCCAAGAGTCTAGTTGTATTAGTTGCAATCCTAGAAAAAAAGTTAGTTAACTCATCATACTTATTTCGAACTTGTCATGCATCAGCTTGAAAAATTTATCACACAATTTTAAGTTTGTTGATCCAAATATTATATCATCAACATATATCTAAACTAACAGAGTATGATCATCAACATATATAAAAAAATTATATCATCAACATATATTAAACCAAATGTAAACAAATTTTCGTCAACTGACCCAATAGTGAAATCATGATCAAGTAAGAATTGTGATGGAGTGTCATACCATGCTCATGGTGATTGCTTTAAACCATGTAAAATTCTGTTCAATTTAAACACATGAACTGGTAAGGTATAATTAACAATAACCTAGAGGTTGTTCCACATTAACTTCATCTTTTAGTAGTCCATTCGGGAAGGTACTCTTAACATCCATCTTTAAGACTTTGAAATTTTTATAAGCAGCATAAGCAAGAAAATTCTAGTTGCCTCTAGTCGAGTTACTGATGCAAAAGTTTAATCAAAACATATTCATTCTTCTTGTTTAAAGCCTTGCGCAACCATTTGGGCTTTATTTCTAATTACAGCTCCATCCTCATTTAATTTATTTCTATATACCAAATGAGTTGCTATGACTGACTAATGGGTAGGTCTGAGAACTAAACACCATATTTTATTTCTTTCAAATTGATTAAGTTCATCCAGCATATATTATCAATTGTTATCCATCAGTGCTTCATCAATCTTCTTAGGCTCTAATTGTGATATGAAGGCTGCATGCATGCATTCATTAATCATTTGTTGTCTAGTTCTAAGGGGTGCATAATGGTTACTGATTAACAATGATGGTGGATGAGTTATGCTCCATCTGTATCATATCATATGATAGGATTGTTGTCAACGTTGTTATGAGCATTGTCATTTGGGTACTCAGAATAGCAAGGTTAGTTTGATCATCAGTATGCTCAGTTCATCAAAGACCACATGTATAGTTTCTTCTACATTCAATGTCTTTTTATTAACACTCGGGAAACCTTACTGGCCGAAGAATAACCAAAAAATTATCAACATCAAACTTTGCATCATAATTAGATAGATGATTTTTCTATTATTATGAAATGTAACATTTGTATTCAAACACATGAAATTAAGACACATTTGGTTTCTTATTATTCTAGATCTCATAAGGTGTTTTACCAGCTTTATGATTTAGTGTAGTCATTTTTTGTGTGTAGAAAGCAGCGTTAACTGCTTCTGCCCAAAACCGTTGGGAAATCCAGGAATTAGCTAGCATTGTCCTTGCAGCTTCCTTCAAAGTTTGATTCCTTCTTTCAGCCACGCCGTTCTGGTGAGAGGTTATAGCTTCTGAGAACTCATGTTGGATTCCTTGATCATGTAGATAAGATTCGAGAGTTTTATTTGTAAAATCAGTGTCACGATCACTTTGAATCTGATTTATCCTAAAATATTTCTCATTTTGAATACATTTTAAAATTTTGATCAACACGGAACTAGCATGATCCTTACCATTTAAGAAAATTACTCAAGTGAATTTTGAAAATTGATAATCACCAGGGTGTTTATCATTCTCCCTTGCCTTAGTACTGGTATGGGTCCGAAGAGATCCATGTGAAATAGTTTTAAGCATTGAGAGGTTAATTTACTCCATTTTTAAAAAAAAAATCCAGATCTAATTTTCTTGGCTATCTAACAAGCTGAACAGACGTTTTTCATAAACTCTATTTTCTGCAGATAAATAACCAATCATGGTAACACAGATTGTTGATAGATTTAAAGTTCAAATGATTAAGCATCTCATGCCACAATCAATGTTTACCATGATTTACGGTAAAGAAAGTTGGAAAAGCAAGATAATTGGTATTCATGTCAATTTTATAAGTATTAAATTTCCTATCACCAAACTTAGATTATCATAATTTTTAATCATATAACTATTCTTATCAAATTCTAGCATATAAGAATTGTCACATAGCTTAATGATTCTAATTAGATTATAACACAGATTTTCAATAAGCAAGACATCATCAATAACAACATTTATGTGAGTAATATTTCCATTACATAAGGTCTTACCATTTGCATTATCAGCAAAAGTGATCTTGGGTATCTCACGCTTGATTAAATCAGTCAGCAATTGGAATTGACCAGTCATGTGCCTTGAACTATCACTGTCCTGATACCAGACTGGTTAGTTCAGCACTTCTTCCTTCTTTACTCGTTGACACATATTATTAACTAATACCCAATCCTATTTTGGTCTAAAGTGGATTAGTATTTTTGGAACATACACTTTGATCAGCCTAACTAGTCGATCACTCTGTTTGAGCAAAAACAAGTTGTTGTTGTGCTATGTGCGTTTCTGATTAAATGTTGTTTTGCCTTCTTTTCTTCATTGTTCGACATGAATATTTTCTGAACCTCATTGTTATAGTATCGGTAAGACTTTCCCTTCATAGAGTTGTATCCTGCCGAACTTGATTTGTGGCTAGACTAGTTAGGCTTGGTATACTCTTTTTTAGGTGCATTGCCAATACCAAACTTTACACTTTGTTCATCAATTCAATATGTTTCTCAACCTGAGAGGTAGGGTCATGATGTTCATATATCGTACTAAACCTTACAAAAAAATCATTTTAGTTATGTATTTGAGCATTACTGTCATTTGAGATGCTTTCATTATTACTAAAACGGAGATTAGTCATGTATCCTAATGGCTTTTGTAATTCTTGCATCTTTTCCATAGAAGTTGAAGACTTGTTCTAGATTTTGATCAGCTCGGTTAATTTTCCATTTTCAAAACTAACTGTTGATGCTCAAATTTTAATCTTTCATTCTCAGTTTTTATATTAGCAGTTTTTGTCTTTAGATTTGATGCTTCACCTGACTTTTGCCAATCAGGCTCAGTATTATTTTCTGTCAGATATATATGCTTAGCTTTAAATTCATCGAATTATTGAGAAAGTCTTTTATACTCATTGATCGTGTCATGTAGTGATGTGACAAGAACTTCTCGTATACAATTCAATAGAATTAAAATCGAATACTTCTTTTTGTTTGACTCTAGTACTGAATCTGCCATGAGATGCTGAACATCTTCCTCGTCACTGCTACTATTGAAACTATCTGCTTTAGATGATTCAAACTAAGATTCTGCCCATTTTATTTTTCTTTCTTCTACCACCAAAATCTTTTATTCCCTCTTCTTCCTTAAGGATTTCTTGTAATCCTTATATATTTTCTTCTTATCATAGGATCTTTATCCTTCTCCACGGACATATTTTCATCATTATATGGTCTTTGGCAGTCAGCAATAAAATGACCAATTTTCTCACAGTTGAAACAGGCAGTATCACCATCTGCATATTTTTCTTGTGATGGTTTCTCCGACCAGAGCTTTGAAAGTTTCCTTGTTTATTCCTGAGAACTTCCCAAATTTTTTTATAAATAATGAAATTGCGACATTACGTGATTGATAGTTAGTCTTCTCAGCTACAATTGTTGGTCCAATGGTTGAAGTATCCAAATCTTTGGTTATTTGAGGGGTGGATTCTCCTTGAATTCTTGTTTCAAGCTCAAATTCATTAGCTTTTAGATCGGAAATAACTCATGTAACCCCAATTTATTCAAGTCCTTGCATTCCCTCATTGGGACCGTTTTAACAACTCATTCTCTTGGGAGTGCTCTCACCACATTCAGGAAAATTTCCTTGCTTCCAATTATTTTCCCAGAGCATCTAGTTCAATCACTACACTGCTAAAACTTTCATCAAAATCGTACATATATTCACCAGAATTCATTTTAATACTGTAAAAATTATGTATAGCCACATAAATTTTGTTTTCTTTAGTTTCATAATTGCTTTCACATTTTAATCTTGTTGAAGGTGTTCTTATCCAATGTTTTTAAGAGTGTGAGGGCTCATGCTCTTAATTAATATTTAATTACAAAACTACAAGGATTAATTGGTGTAAACAACGAAAAAGAGTTTAAAACGTTCATTTGGGCCTACAGAAATTTTGACATGATCTCCCCGTAAGTAGGACATCCCAAAAATTTCAAAACTCAACATCATCAATATACGCTCGAAAATAACATCAAGTTCACAATCAACCAAACAAATATCCTACAGCCGCACTGGCCAGGACTAGACACAACATACCACAAATAAAATCCAAAATAACAAAAAAACATCACCATACAATTACACAGGGCATCTCCTTGGCAAATATATCAAACCAGTATAATATATAGATATCTGGGAACTCTGACACAAACCAACTGACTACTGGGTACCACTCGCTGACGCTCCACCAGACGTGTCAAATCCCCTGGAATGACCTGCTATGGCATCAAAAACAACCAAAACATAAAAAAATCAGGGGTCGGACCTCAGTACGACAAACCAGTAAAATTACGACGTATATAAAAGACATGTAATAATACAAAGTAAATGCGATGATATGCGATGCATGAATGGTAACAATGGAATAACGGATACCAAATGAAGTCCAAACGAATAGCATCATCAACAGTAACAGTGGCCACCCGTGCCAGGAATGCAGCATCAAATCGTCGCTCGTCCATGCACGTAGCATCGGGAATGCGAGTAGCAAAGTCGCTCGTCCCTAGCTGTCATCTGGGAATATAGCTAATCCTAACCCACTCGTCCCTCTGATAACTCAATATATCTCAACAGAATCAACATAAATCGCCGTCAAAGGAGTTAAGGCTCAATATGTTATGCCAATACAATTTTTGCATGAATGCAACAGAATAAACATTCAAGACACATAATAGCAAACAATATCCACTGAATATTTTTACACGCCAATATAAGTGTCATAATGATATAGGTTTGAGCGTACCTCATCTATAACTTAAAATACCACATTAATTTCTTAAGGAATTGCTGATGAACTCGTCCAACGGTAAAACCTACAATATAAATTTTCTATATACATCAAAATACTGCATTCTAACTAACTAAAACAATTTAAATCATCTCGAGTAAAATTCAAATTCCGGGCAGCCTATAAAACCCTTTTAGAATCTGAAATTTCAAGCTTAATACTTCAAGAATTGAGGCTAAAATGAACAACGGTGATCTCGCGAAGGTGGCTCACCGGAAGAGTCGTCGGAAATACTGTTAACGGTCAGAAAACAAGCTGGATAATAGGGAAAAAGCTTAATACTTCACTTATATAAACTAATCCACCAAAAATAACTAAGAATTGAAGCCAAAACTTTACCTAAAACCGGATCAAAGCTCACGCTCGCAGGTGCTGGAAAACAAGTTGGTTGAGCTCGAAATCTTCCGATTCATGGCAGGAAAGGGTCCAGTAGGAAGAAGATTGCTAAGTTGGTGCACTATTAATCCGGCCATTGGCGGCATTGCACGATTGCTGCAGAAAGAGGAGAGAAGCGACGGGTTTCTGGAATGGAAGAAAAGAGATTTTTGTTTTCTATGTTGTACGCTATACACAAAATGGGTTGGATAAATATTAATTGGAAATGGGCTGGGCCTATATACATATTGAGCCTCACATTCTTCCCCACTAATAAAAGATGTTGTTCTCGAAATCTAACAAATACAACCACTGATATTCAATACATTACAACTGATAGTACATAGGAAATTCAGAATACATCGCGTAATTCATTACATTTTCAAAAAAATGAGGCCATTATTGTCGCATCTTTGTCTCTAATTCCCATGTAGATTCTTCTCTTCCATATCTACTCCACTGTACCAAAATCAGTGGAATCGTCTTGCTCCTGAGTTGTTTTTCCTTGCGGTCCAAAATTTGCACTGGATATTCAACATAGCTAAGAGAACTGTCCAACTCCACATCCTCGACATTCAAGATATGAGACGGATCTTGCTCATATTTCCGCAACATAGATATATGAAACACAATATGTATCAAAGACAAACTATGTGGCAAGTCTAAACGATAAGCCAATGTGCCAATCCTCTCAACAATCACACACGGACCAATATAACATGGAGCTAACTTCCCTTTATGTCCAAATCTCATAGTACCTTGGAATGGTAATACTTTCAAGAAAACATAATCGCCCACTTGGAACTCTAAAGGTCTACGCCTTTTATTAGCATATTGGCTTGACGATCCTGGCTGCTTTCATCCTTTTCCTAATCAATTCAACTTTATCTTTCATTTCTTGAATAAATTCTAGTTTTGACATCTGTCTTTCTCCTACATCTTCCCAACATATCGACGATCTGCACTTTCTTCCATACAAAGCTTCAAATGGTGCCATACCGATTGTTGCCTGAAAACTATTATTGTAAGAGAATTCAACCAAAGACAATGATTATTGCCAACCACCATTGAAATCCATCACTACTGCCCGTAACCCGTCTTCAAGGGTTTGAATGGTTCTTTCTGCCTGACCATCTGTCTGTGGGTGATAAGCGATGCTCGTAGCCAACTTTGAACCAAAGCTAATTCCAAACTTCCCCAAAACTTCGAAGCAAACCTTATATCACGATCAGATACTATGTTTACTGCACACCATGCAATCTTACTATATGATCAATGTACAGTTTCGCCATTTTCATATAAGTACAAGTACGATCATACGGAATAAAATGAGCTGATTTAAACAATCTATCAACAATCACCCAAATCGCATCACAACCATGATTAGAACAAGGTAAATGTATCACAAAATCCATAGCAATGTTCTCTCAGTTCCACTGTGGCACTTCAAGACTATGTAACATTCCATCAGGTCTCATTCTCTTGGCTTTAACTTGTTAACACGTTAAACATTTAGCCACAAAATGATAAATATCTTTCTTCATACCTTCCCAGGTATGATACATCTTTCGAATTCCTGGATGAATACTGTGTCGACTACAATGTGCTTCTCGTAGTATAGCTTCTTTCAAATCTATCAAATTAAGAACCACAAGTCTACCATTAAAGCGCAGACTACCATCTGAGGCATCACTAAATTTTTCTGTCTGACCTGTTTGAGACAATTCTTTTAATCTATGAATGTGTGGATCGGTCCTCTGTTCTGCTTTGATGCTGGATAAAATTTGTGGCTCAACTTGAATATATGACACTATAAAGTAATCTCCACTGATCTGATAAGTCCATCCTAAAGTTCTCAAGTGCTCGTGAACTTTAGAGATAGTCAAAGATGTCAGCAAATCATTCTGAACTTTCCTGCTGACAGTATCTGCAACAAGATTCATTCGACATGGTTGATATTGAATCTCACAATCAAAGTCTTTAAGCAACTCCATCCATCGACGATGTCTCATGTGCAATTCAGGCTGTGAGAAAAGATGTTTAAGACTCTTGTGATCCGAATAAATCACAAACTTCTCACCGTAAAGATAATGACGCCATAACTTCAATGCAAACACAATAGCAGCCAACTCTAAGTCATGAACTGGACATCGGGTCTCATGCGGCTTCAACTGACGAGAAGCATATGCAATCACTCGCCCATTTTGCATTAAAACACAACCAAGTTCATTTAGAGATGCATCTAAACAAACAACATATACACCTGAGCCTGATGGCAAAGCTAGCACTGGAGCTGTTGTCAACTTTTCCTTCAAAGTCTGAAAACTTGACTCACATTCATCAGTCCACACAAAACACCGATCTTTTTGCGTTAATTGGGTCATAGGCCTTGCTATAATAGAAAATTCTTCAATAAAACGCTTATAATACCATGCCAATCTCAAGAAACTGCAAATATCGAAAATATTCTTAGGTGTTGGCCAATTGATAACAGCTTTCACTTTACTAGGATCCACTGATACTCCTTGAGCTGATATAACATGACCCAGAAATACTACTCTGTCCAGCCAGAATTCACATTTAGAAAATTTTGTATACAATTGCGCTGCTCTGAGCTTTTGGAGGACTAACCTTAAATGTTCTCAATGCTCTGTCTTTGTTTTTGAATAAATCAGAATGCCATCTATGAAGGTAGTAACAAATCTGTCTATAAATTCTCGAAAAACATGATTCATCAAATCCATAAAACCGCTGGAGCATTAGTCAATACAAAAGGCATAACTAGACATTCATAATGTCCATAACGTGTTCTAAATGCTGTCATCGAAACATCTTCATCTCGAACCCTAAGCCGATGGCATCCAGAACGAAGATCGATCTTTGAATACATTGTTGTACCCTGCAACTGATCAAACAAGTCATCGATACGGGGCAGAGGATACTTATTCTTCACAGTAGCTTTGTTCAACTGCCTGTAATCAATGCACATTCTCATCGTTCCGTATTTCTTCTTTACAAACAATACCAAAGCTCCCCAAGGTGACATACTTGGTCTAATATAGCTTTTTTCCATTAAGTCCTGTAATTGGTTTTTGAGTTCTTTCAATTCCGCTGGAGCCAAACGGTATGGTGCTCTTGAAATAGGATTTGTCTCGGACACCAACTCAATGCTAAAATCTATTTCTCTCTGGGGTGGAAATCCAGGAATCTCATCGGAAAATAGATCAGGGAATTCCTTGACAACAGAAATATCTTAAACTTCAAATCTTTTTCCCTGTGTCGCATCAACTGCATAGATCATAAATCTTTCATTTCCTGTTGACAAGAGTCTAAACATTTCCATTGCTGACACAAATGGAATACGTGATTGCAAATCACTACTGTAAAAATTCCATTTACTACCAAAATACGGTCTGAATCTGACAACTCTATGGAAACAATCAACAGTAGCTCGATAATTTGATAGAGTATCCATTCCCATAATACAATCAAAGTCAGACATATCTAGCTTGATTAGATTAGTTATCATAATATTATCATCGAATCTAATCACACAATTCAGAATTATTTCATGAGACATCAAACATACACCGCCCGGTGTAGAGACTGACACGGTATCTATCAACGGAGTACTAGCAATCTCATGCTCATCAACAAATACAACATATACAAATTAATGAGATGCTCATGTGTCTATCAGTATACGCGCAGGATGATTAAAAATAAGGTAGATACCTACAATAACTCTGCCTGGTGCCTCTTGAACTTGATCTTGAGTTAGAGCATGAACTCGAGCCTGCTGTGGCCCTGGAAATCGTTGCTTAACAGAACCTCTAGGCTGAGGATAGCTAGACTTCTGAAAAGACTGAGTCAGAACAAAAGGTCTAGTTGTTTGTCCTCTAAAACCCTGACTAAACTGAGGTTGCTGAAATTGTTGTCTTACTGCATTCGGACATACTCTAGCATAATGTCCAACTTGTACACAGATTTTACAAGATCCATGAACTCCTGTACACCGAGTACTAAAATGCTTACCTCCAAGACGATCACAAAATACTCCACCTTGTGACCCAACTGAACTTCCACGCTGACTGCCAGAACTAGAAGAACTGCTACGAGTTTTTTTCTTGAACTGTTTTCTTTTGGTCTTAAAGTTTTGTTGCTTTGGTTGTTGATAAGACTACGAGGCTAATACGGCAATAAAAGACGGTATATTGGTGCACCCACTGACATCGGCACATTGCCCCCCAAACTCTGAGGAAAACATGGTTGAACTGATAGTGGTTCTTCCAAAAGTAGACTTGTCTCCACATTCTTGGCTTTTTCTACAACATCGGCATAATTAACAGGCGCTCCAGCTACTACTAAAGTGCAAATGGTTCGATTCAATCCTTGCATAAAATGCGATAGCTTGTTCCGATCACTGCTAGCAACATGAGGAACATAGGCAAGAAGCGCTGAAAATTGAGAGGTATACTCTACTACAGTCATGTTACCTTGAGTCAATTTATTGAATTCAGCTTCTTTGGATGAATAATACGAAGGCGGTGAATATACTCGAGCAAATTGAGTGCAAAATACATCCCAAGTAACTCTTTCACCTGATTCTTTCAGAGCTTCCTCAGTAGTTTCCCACCATAATTGAGCTTGGTCTTTTAATTGACAAATAGCCAACTTAAGCTGCAAATAAGGAGTGTACTCCAACATATCAAACAAGTGTTTCATACTTTTTAACCATGCTACAGTTTTCTCACCATCTTCATTCCCAAAGAATCGAGGAGGACACATGTTCTGAAATCGGGATATCACTAGTTCCATTTCACCCATTCCTCTAGTCAATTGATCCACTTCATGCTCAATGTTAACATTTTGTGCTTCCCCACGAAGACGACGACCTCGTCTTCTCCATTCAGTCTCATTAAGTCCTCTCATATTAAGAGCTTCAGATTCCTGAACAACTTTCTTTCTTTTTTTGCCCTTACGTCCAGGTGTCATCTACAAGACACAAGGATTTAATCCACAGGCAGAAACAGAATAATCGGTTTTGTATAAGAGCATAAACTTAAACTAATAGGCAATTTCAAAACTAAATATCAAAACTTAATCAAGTATACGCTCTAGTCATGCTAATTCAATTAATTCAAAACATAGAAACAAGTAAGAGCGAATAATCAAACACATGCACAATCATTTTATTTGTTTCTAAACTCGAGTGTCCTAGACTCTAATCCGATCGTATCCCAGTTACACTCTGATACCAAACTATGAGGGCCCATGCTCTTAATTAATATTTAATTACCAAACAACAAGGATTAATTGATGTAAACAACGAAAATGAGTTTAAAACGTTCATTTGGACCTATAGAAATTTTGGCATGATCTCCCCTTAAGTAGGACATCCCAAACATTTCAAAACACAACATCATCAATATACGCTCGAAAATAACATCAAGTTCACAATCAACCAAACAAATATCTTACAGCCGCACTGGCCAGGACTAGACACAACATACCACAAATAAAATCCAAAAAAATATAAAAACATCACCATACAGCTACACAGAGCATCTCCCTAGCAAATATATCAAACCAGTATAATATATAGATATCTGGGAACTCTGACACAAACAAACTGACTACTGGGTACCATTCGCTGCGCTCCACCAGACGCGTCAAATCCCCTGGAATGACGTGCTATGGCATCAAAAACAACCACAACATAAAAAGAAAACAGGGGTCGGACCCCAGTACGACAAACCAGTAAAATTACGACGTATATAAAAGTCATGTAATAATACGAAGTAAATGCAATGATATGCGATGCATGAATAGTAACAATGGAATAACGGATATCAAATGGAGTCCAAAAGAATAGCATCATCAACAGTAACAGTGGTCACCCATTCCAGGAATGCAGTATCAAATCGTCAATCATCCATGCACGTAGCATCGAGAAAGCGAGTAGCTAAGTCGCTCGTCCCTAGCTGTCATCTGGGAATGTGGCTAATCCTAACCCACTCGTCCCTCTAATGACTCAATATATCTCAACAGAATCAATATAAATCGCCGTCAAAGGAGTCAAGGCTCAATATGTTAANACAATGGAATAACGGATATCAAATGGAGTCCAAAAGAATAGCATCATCAACAGTAACAGTGGTCACCCATTCCAGGAATGCAGTATCAAATCGTCAATCATCCATGCACGTAGCATCGAGAAAGCGAGTAGCTAAGTCGCTCGTCCCTAGCTGTCATCTGGGAATGTGGCTAATCCTATCCCACTCGTCCCTCTAATGACTCAATATATCTCAACAGAATCAATATAAATCGCCGTCAAAGGAGTCAAGGCTCAATATGTTATGCCAATACAATTTATGCATGAATGCAACAGAATAAACATTCAAGACACATAATAGCAAACAACATCCACTGAATATTCTTCCACGCCAATATAAGTGTTATAATGATATAGGTTTGAGCGTACTTCAACTATAACTTACAATACCACAGTAATTTCTTAAGGACTTGCTGATGCAGTCGTCCAACGATAAAACCTACAATCTAAATTCGCTATATACATCAAAATAATGCATTCCTACTAACTAAAACAATTTAAATCGGCTCGGTTAAAATTCAAATTCCGGGCAGCCTATAAAACCCGTTTAGAATATGAAATTTCAAGATTAATACCTCAAGAATTGAGGCTAAAATGCACAATGGTGATCTCGCAAAGGTGGCTCGCCGGAAAAGTCGCTGGAAATACTGTTCAAGGTCAGAAAACAAGCTGGATAACAGGGAAAAGCTTAATACTTCACTTATATAAACTAATTCACCAAAAATAACTAAGAATCGAAGTCAAAACCTTACCTAAAACCGGATCAAAGCTCACCTTCACAGGTGCTGGAAAACAAGTCGATCGAGCTCGAAATCTTCCGATTCATGGCAGGAAAGAGTCTAATAGACTGGAGGAAGAAGATTTCTAAGCTGGTGCACTATTAATCCGGCCGCTGGCGGCGTTGCACAATTGCTGCAGAAAGAGGAGAGAAGCGACGGGTTTCTGGAATGGAAGAAAAGAGATTTCTGTTTTCTAAGTTGTATGCTATATACAAAATGGGTTGGATAAATATTAATTGGAAATGGGCTGGGCCTATATACATATTGGGCCTCACATAGAGAATGTCTTTTGATACATTGTCCAAGTTTGAGATTTTTTGTATCTTTACTAGTCCATTCGATCATTGGTTTCTCAACCGTTTGTGGTACACCTTCCGATAGATCTAATGCAACATTAGGCTTCATAATCTTCATTGGTTCGTCGGTTAGCAACTAGGTGAGCTCGCATTCTGATCTTCCCATCTTGTATTAATGTTCAGAGACATGAAAAATCTCGTTTTAATAACACTTGTTAAGATCAGGAGATTTATTAGAGGAATGTTAATAAGAAATCCACACAAAATCTCTAGATAATTTGGTTGGGTTAACGACACTCAAATTTTTATTCTGTCAGTAGGCCTTAACAATCCAGCAAAATATGAATGTGCAGAAAAAGGCTCGTTGAACTGAGTTGAACAATCATATAATTATGCTTGTGGTTGGTTAGGCTAGGTGACTGATAAAAATAAAGTGCACAACAATTGCTTAGGGATGTTCGGAAATCAAATACTTCTATGTCACCTCTTCTTCCGTTTCCGAAAAGATATCACTAGAACACTTTGGTAATTATAAGGGATTTGCAACAATCCAGTTCAGCAGGACTTATATATGGTCTACTCTTATATATTCTCACAACTAGCACAATTTGATCAAAAAGACTTTTACTGTCAGTTACAAGTATTTAAAAAAATACAATCTAGCACAAATGATCCTCGCAAAGATCGAATAAGACTTTAATTGTGTGCTTTAACAGTTCTTGAACAATTGAGCTTTTTCTTCCTTAATAATTCAAAAAAATTTTCAAGGTAAGATTGTAGAGTCCGAAAGGTTCAAATCATTCCCTTTTATAGATGAATTCTAACGTTCAAATCTGAATGGTTCTTTTTGAATCAAGTTTCACTACAAGAAAAAAATCAAAACAACAACGCACATACGAAGACAGTTTTTAGGGTCAATGACAACGGTTTTTTGGACTAGCAGTTTTTTTGGACAAATAACAACGGTTTGGAGAAGCTGTTGCCATATTTAGCGACGGTTTTGCTTAAAACCGTCGCTAAATTTAGCAACAGTTTTAAGTAAAACCATCGCATGTTTTAAATTAGCGACAATTTTTCTGAAACCGTCGCTAATCTAAAACCGTCGCAAATTTAAAATATGCGACGGTTTTGCAATTAGCGACTGTTTAAGCAAAAATCGTCGTAAATTGTCCATAAATATCCATACTTTCGGTCTATTTTCTTCCACACCACTTCACAACACTTAAAGTTTTTCTCTCTTACACTATTTTATCACTTCACAAAACTTAAAATTTTTCTCTCTTACACGATTTTAGTTTCGATTTAGGGTAAATTTTTTCGATTTAATTTTTGGTAAATTTTTAAGTGTTAGTTAAGTTCATGAATATTGTTAGCATAGTCAAATTGTAAGTTTTTTTAGATTTGTTAAATTATTAAAAGTAATTTTTTTTATTTTACTGAAAAAATTAGCGACGGAAATCATGAAAAAATTTTAGCGACGGACTTTATGGCAATCCGTCGCTAATTTTAGCAACGGTTTTAAATTAGCGACGGTTTGCCATAAAGTCCGTCGCTAATTTTATTTGCAACGGTTTGTGAAAAACCGTCGCAAATTATAGCTACAACAACGGTGAAAAACCGTTATCTTTGAGCAAACTCTTTAACCACAAGGGCTTTAACAACGGTTTTTCACCGTTGTCGTATGTCTTTTTTCTTGTAGTGTTTTTCAGTTCGACTAGGCAAATAAAAATTTAGACTTGTTCAATTCAACGGTCTTAGATTATTTTTAGAATCAATAAAACTTTAATTTTTCATCAAGAACCAAAACTGTTAAAAGTCAAATACATATGAAGAAAATTATGATTTTCCATATTTGAAATGATATTTTTAAGTTTTGATAAATCTGTTTTTCGAGTACTTTTTTGTAAATGTGCATAAGAAACGCATGTATACAAAAAAAATAAAAATAAATCAATAGGAATTTCAAATATAAATTTTGAAGTATAGGAAAATTTTAGCTTATGTATATCTTACAAGTTCTTTAGCCCGAAGAAACGAGGTTAATTTCCCATTAGATAATATACATAAACATGAAATAATATTCTTTGGGTGACCAAGAAATTAGATGTAAAAAAAACAAGGGCTTTAAAAACAAACTTGAAACAAGGGTTTTTACAAACAAGTACAAAGCTTACAATTTCAAATTACCAACAAACAAAACCAGACATGGAGAATTCTCCCAAGTCCCAACATAATATCAACTATTAATGGTGATCATAACACCTTGATATTGATATTACTTTCCGTTTCAATCAAGAAACCAAAATATAGCAAGAATCATTGATCGACACCATAATTTAGGTTTCAGTCTAAGCGAAACTACAAACCAGAATATATATAGCAAAAATCATGCAGCTTTTTCACAGAGGTAGCTTTAATTTATATCTTATTATTACCAACATTCCCATGGAACTGTGTCTCAAGAAGATCCTCAAGCAACTTATTGTCCAAATACTCCAACTCCATGACCTGTTCTTCGGGCTCCCCCTCAAAAAGATCTCCTTGAGCTGCATCTTTAACTGACGACGAAGATGCATAATTAGAAATTTGAGATGGCGCCGCCGGCTGAGGAGGGTTAAACCTTGGCAGGGTTGGGCCGGTGTTTCGGTAATGTCCATCGTTTGGAAAATTAAGGATAGCGAGATGACCCCTCAAAGCATACGCTGCCCTGTCGTATGCCCTCGCAGCCTCTTCTGCTGTCTCGAACGTGCCAAGCCACAGCCGCGCGCCGTTTCGGTTCGGGTCTCGTATCTCCGCTGCAAATTTCCCCCATGGCCGCCTTCTAATGCCCCGATATTTCACTTCGGTTTGTGGACCTTTGTTTGATTCCATGAGATTTTTGAAGGTTTGGGAAGAAGTATGAACATAATTTGCATGGTTATATAGGTACGGAGGCCACGAATGTATAGTTTCGGTCAGGACTGACGGTTTGACCTTCTCCTACGTGCACGAGAATGTTCGTAGAAGGTGAAGTAATATATATATTTTTTTTTTAAATTTTTTCCAAGTTCTTATTATTTACAAAATTTTATGAAAACATTATCCTAAAATATATACCAAATATCCTTTCGAATATATATATTTTAGAATATATAGATATAAAAGATAGAGCGCTTATCGTTTTGCCAAATATTATAGTTAGTGGTAACGATATAATTTCAATATTTTCAGTCGTACAATTTGTCCAAACGTCATTGTTCGATCATTTTCCTAACATGAGCAATTATAGTATATAATACAATATTAAATATAATATAAAGATTTATCATAACGAGCAATGGGTAGCATAGGATTCAATGTATATATGTATCCGGCCACAATTTTCTTTGAACCACCTCTCAAAATTGGAACAAAAATTGTTTCTATATTATTAACTTATTTCAAGTTGAAACCAAAATCGAGAACTTATGGTTTAGTTTTGGATCTTAGAAATAGAAATAACAAAGTAAACGAAATACCAAGAATATCAAGATGAATACTTAGATATTCCATTTACTTTATATTTATTGAGGAAAATTGTAGTTTTTTGGATCATTATGTTTTTTTAAAAATATATATATATATTTGATCATTTATATTATCAAATTTCAATCTTTGTTTTGTATCTTTCAATTTCTGGTAATTTTAATCATTTTTCATTAGGAGATCAGTTGTGGCACTACACATGTCAGCTCTACATCTACACTATATTGGTGTAACATCAACGCTACAGCAAAAAAATGACTAAAAACTTTCAAAATAACAAAGATAGCAGACTAATAATGAAATTTGAGAATATAGAAGAACAAATCGCAAACAGACAAATATAATTAGTTTGATCATCACAAAAATTACATTATTATTTCTTACCGATGATTAAAATTCAATGGATAAATTTCAGTTCAAATAGATTCGACCGATGATTAAAATTCAAGGGATAAATTTCAGTACTTCAAACAGATTCGACCGATGATTAAAGTTCAAGAGATAAATTTCAGTTCAAACAGATTCGATCCATAGCGAAATAATCGGAACATGAACCATCAAGAACCAAGGTCGGAATCAACCGTACCCATGCGGTTGGATTCGATTTCGCCAAAACCAAAATAAATCCAATCTTATTTGAGAATAGCATAAAATCATGCTGCTCCCATCTAATTTAGTGGCCGCCAAGTCAAAAGTCGTAAATAGTATGTCAAAATATGACGAGACTTGACAATCCAATTCGATTTTACTAGAAAAAAATCAGATTTTGGTTGAAGTTTTCAGGTTCGGGTTAGATCGAGTTAGACCCAATATTTTATCCGAAAAAGTATTCGGTTTCGGATTAGGGTTAGGTTCGAGTTGGCCCGAACATTTTTTTAAAAAATAAAAAATTTATATATGTTACCTATATTTTTATATATTGTATGTTTGAAAAAAAATTTATTATATATTTATATCATAAATTTTCATCATTTAATATTTATTTTGTACGTTTTTTTATTTTTTAAAACAATTGTTTATTTGATTTAGTAAATATACTTTTAATTTTCTACAATTAAATTTCTAAATTTAAATCATATAAGTGAGATTGTGTTATTATGTGTTTAAATTTAAAAAAATATTATTATTATTTAATTATTTTACAAAAAAATAAAAATCTGGTTGATTCAGGTAAATCTGGTTGAGTCGGGTTCTAGTTGAACAAAATTTTAATACTATCATACATCAACCTGACCTGAACACACTTGACTCGCACGAATTGACATCATTTAGTCGTAACTCGTAAAGACGTTTATAGAAAGGCGTATGCAAATTGAGACCGGGCTTTAGACCAATGGTCTCACCCGCTAGATTAGTTGGCTCCCTCTCCGGGTTCGATTCCTCTCCCGGACGTGTGTTGCATGTAATAAAAAAAAAAAAAGACGTATACAAATTAATTAAGCACACTATTGCAAGTGGGAAAGATTCTTTTAGGAGTATTCAATAAAATAAAAACGACAGCCAAATTAAATTCATGTACTTAATAATTTGGAGTTACTTTAATATGGACGCCAAATTTGTCCAATAAAGTAAATCACTGTTGGAAATAATAATTCCTAGACTTGATTGCATGCAAACTTGTTTATGTTCATCTTTATAGTACAAAAATTATTTAATTTCATCGAATTATTAGAATTTGATGATCGATCACACGATTTGATAAATATTTTTATATTTCTCTCTAAAATTTCATATTGTAATTTTTTATGCAATAATTAATAGTTTAAATTAAATTATTATAATCATTTAACAAATTCTGACTGCACCTGTATTTAATTTCGTCTTGGAAATTCAGAAGCCAAACTCAAATCATCAACATACATATCATATAGTATTGAGACATTATTAATTTAAAAATCACAAAAACTCATATGCAACGGTCTCACTGATTAATTTTATGAAACGGAACTTCAACCCGATTTAATTTATGAAAAATCATTATTTTTTATGCTAAACGTAAGTACAGATCGGATTAACATGTCTCATATAAATAAATTCGTGAGATCATTTCAAAATAGATCTGCTTAAAAAAAATTTATCCAGCGTAGGTANAAAAAAAAAAAAAAAAAAAAAAAAAAAAAAAAAAAAAAAAGAACGAAAAAGATATACTTGTAGTAGCAGTGTTCAAAGAATAATTATGGGCCTTAATTAGCGGGCTTTTATATAGTGAACATTTCCATTGGGTTTGCTATTTTCTATTTACAATTGAAAATAGAATTAATTAATAAAAATATATACATATGAGCACCTCTCATGATTGCCAATTCATTTCAATTAATTCATTAAAAATATATAATTAATTAATAAAAATTTATCTTTACATAAATTAATACATATTTATTTACTATTAATTAATTAGTCTATCAAAGTTTTTAGATCAATCACAATATAATATGCAAAAAAAAAAAAATTTATAAAAAAAATATCGGGCGTCGGTGCACTAATATAAATTAAGTTGACTAGTAAGATATAATTTGAATGATAAGTTATATATGTCGTAAGAAGCTTCTGGAACATTACAAAATTAATGGTCCATTAATTTTGATAGTCTAACGTTCCAAGAAGAAGCATTGCAGTTATCTGTCTAAATTACATACTGTACATCTGATCTTGATTACTTAAGGTCAAAGGGTGTGCTAAATACTTCATTAATTAATTATTATACGCAGCTTCTGGGAAAGGGAAAACCCACCTGCTATTATTGAATATTTGCAAATTTCAATATTGAAAGTCAATAGGGAAGAGAGAATCGAAATTGAAGACTGAATAATTCCGAACCTTCAAAAGTTTGCCAACACATTTTCGAGGAACTTTCGGAGACAATTTTAGCTTTTTAAGCATAGTTCTGTCTGTATTTGCGCAGCCTACTCATTTGCACAATAACAACATAAGGATTCTTATGTAATATTAGCGATTGAGATACACGTGTATGTGTTGTATGTGTAAAAACTAAGGATAAATTAGAGTCACGAAAAGCTTGTGTAGCGATTAAATTACCTAGATTATTCATAAAGCATAAAATATGTTATAGTTTTATCTTTGATTAATTCGATTTTTATATAAAATATTATAGAATTATAAACATAATATGGTAATTATTGTAATTATCAGATGTAAAGTTTCAATTATCAAAATGAATTGGGATAATATTGGTAAATGCTAATAAAAAATTTAAAAAAAAGTCCTACCATGGAATGGACCACTACTAGTCTACTATTCTCTGCTTGATGTGGTTGTAGATTTGTGTGAAGAGTCGAAAATGTGGTTGTGGTTTACTGTTAAAGAAGAAGTGGAGATGGTTTAATTATATTTGAAATAATTATTTCTCTTTTCTATTTTTTTTAAAAAAAGATAGGAGCTTTAATTTACCAGAGTTGATCTTATGAGTACTTATTTTTTTTTATCGTTGAATTGATGTGATACTCATTTATTGAATGCATAAAAACGTGTTGTATCACACAATTACGTGTAAAACTATGTTGTCTGCCCCGCGTGCAAACGCTTACTTATGTTGCCCATTATATATATCATTAATGCTTTAAAGGTTTAATTATGTTATGAATTTTTATGATTAATAAAAAAAAATATTTGGCTGAAAAAATTTAATTATAAATTCAAGGGTCAATTTAGTTATAATTAGGGATGATTGTATGAAATGATCGGTAGAAAATAAATTTCTAGAAAAAATTAAAATTATGCATATGACATATATATGTTGATAGATCAAATATATAATGAAAAATACTTCTTTTATGAAGTAAATGAGTATTTTGATCAATGATTAAGAGTTTGATTCTCTCCACCAGCACTTTATCAGACGAGCATGTTGCACTGGGCAAACCAGGACTTTATCATAAGAGTATATTGGACAGGATTTTCCCAGTTCAATTGCCTGTTGACATGGTTTGTAGGCTGCTGCGTTAGCCGAAAATTTACCAAATGCATATGCAATTGTAGCAGCTGCAGATTTCATCATCATTAAAAAATACATCTTTCGTCTCAATTAATATGTTTCGTTTCTTTTTCCGGTTGTTCCAAATATATAGTCCAGTTTTTATATTTAGCAGCAATCTTCTGTTTTTTAACTAATACACTATAAATTATGTTTTAGAAAATATAAAAAATCTAATAAATTAATAAGAATAAAATAAGAAATTTGGCCTAGAATTTATTTGTGGGTCCTGCAAATTTTTAATTAATCGTCCGTACAACTGAAGAGTTAGATATAAATGCGAAGTGGATTGAATTATTGTGATTGAATCATTTATGAATATTATAATATAATAAACTATTATTTTATTGATGCAGATGTTTTGATGCTGTTTTATGTAATTATTGAATAAAATAGCAAGTAATTTTTTTTGAATAATTACTTATTATTATATAAAATAATATTTATATTATTTTAGATAATGGTGAAGGAGGTTAACAATATTTTGCATTCAAATTGATTTCTCTATCATTGCATTCAATATCTTGGTTGACGAAAACTATTAACAATAAACATAACATAAAAAATATTTAAAAACAATTTATTATTCTATCAAAGTTTTAACGAGTAAGTAAATATTTTTCAAAAAATCAAGCTTCTCGTCGTTTATTAGATGAATGAACATTAATTAAAAATTTAATTTTTTTAGAAAAATTAAAAAATATTTATACCAAAGTTCTGATTAAGATACATAATAATAATATCAATTTACGGATAGTCAATATATTAAAATTCGCGATGACATTCTTCACTAAAATTTAAAAAATTTAATATTATATACTAATTTTATATTTTATTTAATATTTATTGAGTATGCATAATTAAATATATAAAAATAATATAAATCTAGAATCATAACCAAAATTAAATTAAGTGATGTAACGAATGCACACATTTAAACGTAATTTATATTNCTAATTTATATTTTCAATGGAAATCACTTTCAAATTTTAATTTTAGAAAGGAAATCGAAAGGTCTTCATATTTAGTTACATATTTATTTGTTAATATTTAATACAATACATGGATACTTACATGATATAATTTTTTTAGCAAATATAATTTGACATGATTTTACTAAATTTAACGGATAACTCTGTTTTTATATATAATAATTATTTTAGGTAATCAACGATTAAAATTAATAAGTATTAGCGTTTGAATAATTATTCAAAATTATTGATATAATATAATAAATATATTTAATTTTTAAATATTATTATAAAAAATAATTATATAAAAAATGTGTTATGTCATTTGAGATAAAGCTCAAATGAAGATAACAATCTTATATCGTTAAATTGATTTGTTTATCTTGGCCGAGTGAAATTGTTACTAAGTTGTCATTTGAGATAAAGCTTATCTTAGCTGAGTGAAATTGTCATTTGAGATAAAGCTCAAATTTGCATTCTACATAATCTGAGCAAGTACATTCAACTAGATTGAAAAACGAGTCATTGGGATGCGAGAGACCTACATTTTGAGTTCTTTTAAAATATTTTAAAAATAATTTAGCAACAAAGAAATATGATAGCTTTGGATCAGACTAAAAACGAGCACATATACGCACTGAAAACAGAATATCAGGTCGATTGGCAATTATATATAATAGAAAACATATTAATCTCGATACATGGTTACTTCGACTGATATTCCCCATTCTTCCTTATCGAGCATAACTGATGAACCCATGTGGTTGCTGCAACATGTTTACATTCCGAATCGTTTCAGCAACTCTTTCATGTATTTGACTTGGTTGATAAAATCCCTTAGTCTAATTGCTTCACTTGTAAACCTGGAAAGAATTTCAGTTCGTCTATTATGCTCATCTCGAACTTATTCTGCATTAGTTTTGCGAACTTCTCACATAATTTTGGATTATTCGATCCAAATATAATATCAACAATATAAACCTGGACTAATAAAGTATGTTCATTTTTAACAAATTTAAATAATGTTTTATCCATTGAACCAATTGTAAAATCATGAAAAAAAAAACTATGATATAAAGTGTCATACCTAGCACATAATGCTTGTTTTAATCCATAAAAAGCTTTATTTAATCTAAAAACATGATTCGGAAAAGTAGGATTAACAAAACTTAGAGGTTATTCCACAAATACCTCTTCTTGCAGTAATCTATTTAGGAACGCACTATTGACATCCATCTAAAATACGTATAAATTTCTGTAAGTAACATAAGCAAGAAATTTTATTATTGCTTCTACTCTAGCCACTGGTGTAAAAGTTTCATCAAACTCTGTTCAGTTTTCTTTCCTAAATCCTTGTGTAACTAATCTTGGTTTATTCATAATCACCATTCCATCTTCATTCAATTTGTTTCTATAAACCCACCGAGTTCCTATGACTGACTATTGTTTAGGCCTAGGAAATAAGTATCATATTTTATTTCTATCAAACCTGATTTAATTCTTCATGCATAGCTTCTATTAAACTATCCTTGTTGCTCAGTATCATGTCTAGTTGATTGAACAGGTATATCAGGTTCATGTGAGTGATGAATCCTCTTGTTCACATTGATCTCATCTTCGATGTCATCTTCTAATTCAATATCTCTCATCTGATTACTTAGATCTAAAAAGGTAGGTTAGATCATCAGTCAGTTCGGTTTCATCAAATACGACATGAATAGTCTCCTCAACATTCAAGCCTTTTCATTAAGTCTTATTGACAAGAAGATAACTAAGAAAACTACCGACATTAGACTTGGCATCAAAGATAGAAAAATGATTTTTTTACCATTATTATGAATATAAAATTTATATCCACATATGTGAAAATAAGAAATATTATGCTTACTTTCATTCCATATTTCACATGGAGTTTTACTAGTCTTCTTGTTAGCCATCGTCATGTTCTATGTGTAACATGCAATGTTATTGCTTCAGCCCAAAATATCTAGGAAATCCCAGAGTTAGCAAGCATGGTTCGTTTACCTTACTTCAAAGTTTTGTTTCTTCATTCAGCAACTTCATTTTGGTGAAGTGTCCTAACTGTAGAATATTCATGTCGAATTCTCTGTTATGATAAATATGCATCCAATTTTTTAGTAAATTCAGCATCGCGATCACTCTGCTCTTGATTACTGAAGCTTTTTTTTTTTGAATACGTCTAAGACATTTAATCAGTGGAAAACATGTATGATCTTTACAACTCAAGAATATAACTCATGTGATATAACAAGAGTATATTTCATTCCCCCTAAGCTCATTACATATATTGGTCCAAACAAATCTATATTCAATAGTTCTAAGCATCTAGATGTCAGTTTGCTACTTTTATTTTTAAAACTAGATCAGACTTGTTTACCTAGCTGACATGCTAAATATACATGATTATTGACAAATTCTATTCCACGCAATCCATAAACTAGTTTTAATTTACACAAGTTATTAATTTATCTGAAATTTAGATGATTCAAGTGTTTATGTCATAGTCATTGTTTATCATTATTAACATCCACAAAACAAGCTGGTGAAGCTAAGTAGTTATTATTCTAATCAATTTTATATGTATTACCATATAATTCTAGTCAGTAAGGTCTGATTAGCATCATCCTTGATCAAGTAATTTTTCTTATGAAACTCAACTAATAACCATTATTAAAAAGTTGACTGATGTTGATTAAGTTATAGCACAGGTTCTCAAAAAGTAACACATCATTAATCACAACATTTTCGTGAGTAATCTTACCATTATCCATAGTCTTACCATTCATTTTGTCACCAAAATTAATCTTGGGTCCTTCGCATTTGATTAAACAGTTAGCAGTTGGACCTAACCGGTCATATGTCTTGAACAACAACTGTAAAAGTACCATAACAAAATTTTCAATTCTTCATCCTTCTTGACCTACAAGCACAGATAAAATAAAATGGTACACAATCCTATTTAGGTGCGAACGGGATTAGTACCTTAGTAACCCACATTTGGATTAGTCTAACTAGATGAGCACCCTATTTGTTGTCAAAGTGTTGTGCATAAACATGTGTGTTCAATGCTCTGTGTATACTTGAAACAAAATGTTGTCTTGCTTCATGAATTCACTGGTCTTCCTGCATCTCTATGAATATGCTTACTGTTATGGTATCGCTAGGGCTTACCCTTCATAGAGTTATGTCTTGCCGAACTGAATCTGACCAAACAAGTTGCGCTTGGCATGGGAAGTCTGTGGTGTATACTCTATACCAAATTTTTTGTCATTATTCATTGGTTCAACATGTTTCTCAACTTGAAATGTTGAATCTTGATGTTCATATATTGTTCTAGATTTCACATAACTAATAAATTTTGTTTTTCCTTTTTCTAGGCATACTTGAGCATTACTGTTAGTGAGGTTTCTATCATTGTTACTGAAACCGAGACATGTCCTGTCTCCTGATTACTTCTGCATTTTCTCAAGGCTGAACGAATACTTGTCCCAAAGTTTGATCAACTCGGCCAACTTCTTATTCTCATAAATTAGTTGTTGATACTCAACTTGTATTCGCTCATTCTCAATCTTTATTTTTGTAACTTCTTTTTAAAGACTTAATATTCGCTTGCTTGTTCTAAATTAGGCTCAGCATCCTTGTCAGACAGGCTTGAATGCTTAGCCTTGACTCCTCAAATGATTGAGAAAATATCTATACTCATTGACCATGTCATGAAGTGTTGTGACAAGACCATCTCGTGTAAAATCAGTTGAGCTAAAATCAAATACCTCTTCACCGGTGGATTTCAACTCAGCATCCACCATGAGGCGATGAACCTCTTTTTCATCACTTCCTCTACTGGCACTTTCTGATTCAAATAAGTCAGACTAAGAATCTATCCACTTGTTCTTACTTTCCTCAGCCACCTATACATTTTGATCCATATTCCTCCTCAATGACTTCTTGTCATCTTTTGTCTTTTCTTTCTTTCACGATATCTTATGTCATTATCATTTGATCTTTTGTCATCCTTATTTGATTTAGGACAATCAGCTATGAAATGACGTATTTTTCTACAATTGAAACATGCTTTGTCCTCATCAATGTACTTTTTATCACAATGATTTCTTCAACTAGAACTCTCAAATTTGTCTTGATTATTTCTTTAAAACTTTTTGAACTTCTTCACAAATAATGACATCGCGTCATTACTCAACTGTTCTGCATATTTCTCTTTTGAAACATGGGATTCGATTGTTTCAGCAGCTAGTTCTTTAGTCACTTTTGAAGTGGACTCGCCATCGGTCCTCGATTCTAATTCAAACTCATAAGCCTTAAGATCTTCTAACATATCATGCAGTTCAAGCTTGTTCAGGTCCATTGATTTTCTCATAGTCATGGTTTTGACATCTCACTCTCTTGGAAGTGCTCTAATCACTTTCAAGACTATTTTTGTGTTTCTATATCTTTTCCAAGAACAACCAATATGATTATTATGTTGTTGACTCTCTCATCAAAATCTAATATGAATTCACCAAACTTCATCTTGATACTATCAAACTTCTATATCGCAACAGACAATTTGTTTTTCTTTGTTTGGTCATTTTCTTTGCATAATCGAATAATCTTTTCTCATATATCTTTGGCAGTATAGCATATCTTGATTTTGTTGAATGTGTTCTTATCCAGCGTCTTATACAATATATCCTTAACCACATAATCTAAATTGTCTTTCCTTTTGTTTTTACTAGACACTTAAATGTAATTTATATTTTCATATGATATCATATCCAAACTTGAATTTGAAAAATGATATTAAAATGACTTCATATTTAGCTCCTTATTTATCTTCTACTTATTTTCAAAGATTTAATCGGAAGATAAATGTATT
This sequence comes from Primulina huaijiensis, assembly GCF_012295235.1. Lineage (NCBI taxonomy): Eukaryota > Viridiplantae > Streptophyta > Magnoliopsida > Lamiales > Gesneriaceae > Primulina > Primulina huaijiensis. The sequence goes on along the minus strand of NC_133308.1, from coordinate 6,992,843 downwards.
NATTTTTTTTCATTTTGTATCGAGAGTATTAACAGTTGTACTGCATATGTAAGAGCTAAGTCTACGCAATATCATCAGTAGGTTGAAAAAAGCCCAAAGTTATACAAAAACAATTATATCAAAGATAGCTCATGGATTGAAATTGAAATTTGACTACGTATACGACAAAAACCGCAAATCAACAAATATAAACGATCAAAATTACAATTACAATTATGTATCTTTGGTTACATAAAATCAATGTTCTAAAAAGTCCGCTTAAGTCTTGCTTAAGCGCGCTTAAGTTTGAAGCTCGGCAAAAACGCCCCGCTTCGGAGAAAGCGGAAAAAAACGGTCAAACTACAGTTTGACCGAATTAAGCATAATTAATGTGTTTAATTAAGCGTGTTTAACCACAATTTATCGCATCTATTTATTTTTTTTAATTTTTTTTACTTTGAATGTATATCTTTTTATTTTAAAATAATAAATTAGGTTTATAATTTAGATGTTTATTTTTTTAATTTTAATTATGATTAAGCGTGTCTGATAATGATTTGACAAATATTTAACATTTTTAATGTGGTCTGGTTGTAAAAAAAATTAAAGATTGTAAGTTTGATATTTTTATGATTTTATAAATATGAGAATTAATGCATCAGACTTAAATTTATCATATTTATGTATTATTTTATCTATTTATTGGTTTGAGATAATTACAATTACACTAAAGATAAAAAAAAACACTTTTTCACGCTTAAGCATGTGCTAATCTCGCTTAAGCTTGAAAAGCTTAGAGCTCGACATCCGCGCTTCGGGGCGCTTCACGCATTTTAGAACCTTGCATAAAATTCGATGGTCGTAATTGGGATTTTCTTGAATTGGTAGTGTATATCCAGTTATGAACGCATGGCAATCAAAACTTGTATTTTTGTAACTACCGTGGGAAAAGATGCTAAGCCATTTGTTCGAAACTCAAATAATTAAGTGAATGTTTTAAAATAAATAATAGTAGTTTTTTTTTAAAAAAAAAAAAAGAAAGTGAATGGGGTTCTAGAAAAGGTAAGACTCAAGCTTTTTTCCATAAAGAAAAGACGACAGAGACAAAATATATTTTATTATTCCCTGTCATCTCAATTGTTATATTAATCGACGATCTATTGTTTGAGATATAAATTATGTATAATACATAGATAAATATATATAGATATATGTATATATATGAATTATATAATGATTAACAATTTTCTAAAATTTGAATTAAATGTTCGATAAATAAGTATGTGTTATCAATTCATGTTTTTTTATTATTATTATGGAGACTAATAGTAATTTTTTTTTATGCTCGGAATAAAACTAAAAGATAAATGCAGTAATCTGCAAACTACGATGACCAGTTAAATAACACTGGACAAACCTTATGTGACAGACTCAAAACTCGGTTGACAGACTCATCTTATTGTAGCATTCAAACTACATCAATTTATGTTTGATTGTTCGCACCTAATGATGCTAAAAGTGAATTGATAATGGTTTATTAGGAGGATCACATAATTGCGGTTAAACGAATAATTACACAAGTATAAGCCAAAATTCATGCACCGATTTTCAAAGTGAATTCCATATATTTTTGGACACGATTAAGGACAACTGTTGAATGAAAATGATTCATTTTGTACCAGTCGTACATTTGTGAATAGCTCATCCCGACTCGACAATAAATAATTGGGATCGTAAAAAAACAATATCAAACTATTTCCTAAAATTTATAGTCAAACTCCAAATCATATTTATGATGTTAGTATAATTTTCACTAAATTTTAAATAGTTATATATAAATATGTGGAAATCCATGAATAAGATCATGATGCGATAAATAAATTGCAAATAATACCAAAGTGAGGGAAAATGAAAAACTTACTAATGGATTACACGATACATAAATAAATTAAATCTCATGTGAGATAATCTCTCATATTTTTTTCGTAAGACGATCAACCATGCTCATATTTATAATAAAAAATAATAATTTGAACATAAAAAAATATAATTAATTTTCATTGGTGACTTCGATAAAATATCTATCTCACAAAATTGACACTGGAGACCGTCTCGTGTGAGTTTTTCTGATGAAATTTTGTTTTTTTTTATATAAAAAAATTAAAATGACCTTAACCTAAAAGTACCAAAATTTATAACTTTGAGAGATTTTATTTAATAATAGAATAAACAGATTAATTACTATATCATTATGGAATAGTATCCATTGATATATATTTTTTGATGAAGTAAAAAGAGAGTGTGTGTGTAAATCAGGAACGCACAAAGACGTTTCATTTTATTATTATTATTATTACTACTAATATTATTGATATGATCAAATGATGATGACCAGGTGAATTGTGTTTGAGAGAAGTGGGCAATTTTACCGGATCGGACTGCTTTCTGCAAGGGAAGGGTTCTTCTTGGATTAATATATCTACACACTTAAAATAGCATAGATCTTAGTAGGGCGCCAGAAGTTTTTCTGGCGTAGTCACTCCAAGTCAATCAAATGATCTATATTGAGAGAGTGGATGTTTTCTAACACAAGAGTATATATCTGAATGAATTAATATCAAGCACATCTGGTATTTATAGGAGAGAATTCAATGATAACTTCTTTTCAGTGCACAGCTGCTACTCATAACGGATGGTTGCTCATGTCCTGTTTACTGACACTGTTAAGTCTGACAACTTATACTTACTCCGATCGAGTCATATCACCCCTACGTGCGTCGAAAGATCTCCCAATGATGATCAAGTCATGATGTCTCATACCTACGAGTTCGAACATGACATCTTTACTGGAGTGCTCTGATAAATAAACTTGATGCAGAGCACTGTTCCTAGTTGTACTACCCGAGCTCCTAAAACCCGGGCTTCTACTACATGGGCTTAGCTATAAACCCGGGCTCCTTCTAACCACGGGGTGGGTCTGTTACACTTTCCTGGCTACCCGAAATCCTGAGTAGAGATGGCCCGAGTAAAGGATATATCATGAGGTTTCACCAAATTAGATTAAAATAAAATTGTTATTCTACTTCTCATGACATTGAAATTTCACAACTATAATATTACCTCTTATAATATAATCAAACTAATTAAAATACAAATATATTTTTTTAAAAAAAATAAAGAATTGTATAACACAATAATTATTAATGTGTGTGTAAGAGAGAGAGAGAAATACACCTATTGGGCCGCCCCTCGCTTCCAGGCCGTTGGATCAATTAGCATCTCAACATGTGAGGTAGACCCACGAAGACAATTCAATAACAATTTCTCGTAATTAATATGTAAATTTCTATTTAAAGTTAAATATTATATTCTAATCTTTGGTAATAATTATATATAGATGATGGATTCTAGACTTAGGGTGAATGGTTGGGGGTTCTGTATCAGAAAATAGTGGGGCTTTGGTACATTTAGAAAGTATAAATGGAATTGACTGTCATTAAATGAACTAAATTTAGGACGATATCTTGAGGATGACATTTAATTGTAAGCAATCTATTAGTTCAACTTTAATACAAATTTAAAACAAAAAATAAATAAATAATTTTCACTCCTTTATTTTTACACTACATTTAAAAAAAGAATATTGTATGCACTTTTAAGTGTCCCTTATCCAGTGGCTCGAGTATGTGAGCTAACCGGCGGCTAGTCGCCGTCGTGTCACCGGATATTTCCCTCCTTTCTGGATACACCAAGATGTCAAATTTGATGTCTATGATTTATAATTCATTTGATATTAAATCTTTTTGTTCGAAAATATTAATTTATACACTCTCTTCTTAAAACTCAAAAAAAAAAAAGAGTCAAACTCGATGTTGAATATTAGATAATTATGCATGAGCGATTAACAAAATAAACGTAAATCATACCAAAAAAGAAAGAAGAGAAGGAAAGGAAAGGAAAGGTAAGGAAAGGAAATATAACAGGTGATGTAACCAAATGGTCCAAGATCAGTAGAAAAAAGCAGCTAAAGATGTTTCAAAGTTAAATTAAAATGGTTCATTCCCCGTGGCCACAAGTGTTCACCATCAGTCACATTTTTAAGTACCCCATACACTTGAAATTACTTTGGATAAATATAAAATGATTTCACCTTGCTTTTTTGGCTCCAATAATAATAAATAAATAAAAACAATAATTAGGTAGATCGATCGTTGCTAGCTACTAAATTCAGTGCCTACGTACGATGAATCTGTCCTGGTCAAATGGATTTGAGAATAGGAACTACGACTCCCTTTGGTCAAGATGCAAAGGACTCGTCCAAATGTTTGTTGGAACCTTCTTTCCCTTCGACGCACGAGGCAACTGCTCAACTAATTCCTTTTTTTTTATTATTATTAATTTTTCAGGATATATACCAAGAATGTTTTATTTTGGATATTGTTGGAAAATAATTAGTACGAGGCCATACATAAACAAAAGTAAAAATATATGTTTTTAAGGAGGAATTTTATCTGACAATAATTAATTTAGAGCTTCATGCATACGTTCAAATACTGTCAAACAGAATTGTGTAATAAATTTGGATTTGAGGTGTGTTTCTTTAACTAGAGCAAACCTACCGAGATTAGTGGATCCAATTTGGAGTGAATAGACGTAATTTCATATGATTTAACCAAATTTTATTACATTGATTAAATTTAATTGGATAATAAAATAAAAAAGTAGTTAGATAATATTTTTCTAGTATATTTTAATAAATAAAATAATTTAGACTGTAATATTCAATTATTAATCTAAATCTATGAGTTTTATATAATTTTTTAAACCTTCCAGTTTCTATTTTTACTTAATTTTTAAAGTCGTTTACGTCAAGTGTCAATCACTTTTAATTTAGCAGTGACAAAATAATAAATAACAAAAAATAAATAAATAAATTTGATCCTAATTTCCTATCCGAAACATAATTATAATATCAAATGTGAATGAAATTCACATAAAAATCTAAGGATTTCAATGGGTCCGGGTTTTACCCAGACCCGCAATGGACCCATCCCATCTGGGGCGAGTTTGAGCATACTAAATGGGTCATGGGACGGATCTCGGGTCCAATTTTTGAGACCCGTTTGGGTATGGGGCGGGTCATGGGTCCTATAATACCCAACCCATACCCGCTCCATATATGTGGATATAAATTGATGTGCTCGCGAAGATGGTTGTGAGGTGACGTGGAAGGTAAATAAATCACATTTTTATTTTGTCATTGTACTTTCATTTTAATTTTGTTACTATACTTTCTCTCTTTAAATTACATTTTTTTTACGGTTTTAAATTACAGTTTTATTTTTTCATTGTACTTTCTCTCTTTAATTTTGTAAGTAATTCTTCAATTAATTTACCAACTTGTCCCACCATTCTTGATGAAGAGGAAGATGATACTGAATAATGTGTCTGAAAGATTGCTTACTCGCTGATTTTACATTGATCTTTTTAAGTTCTGTTATAACTTATTTTTGAGGATGTCAAGACTTTATTGGAGAGCTAGTAACTCTTTTTTTTATGCGATTCATTATGTCGTGAAAATAATTTGTTTGTTATTATTAAGTGTGGTCGAAGACATGAATTAGTTTTCTATTGTGTTGTATTTAGAGGATTGTTTGTTTCATAATTCAGTCATGTGATAAGAAGATTATTGTTTTCATTTTATAAAAATTCGGGTCTCACTGGTCTCGCTGGTCTACCCGACCCCATTTCGTTTTCGGGGTGGGGTGGGTCCGAAGAATATTTAACCGGGATGGGGCGGGTAATGAGTCCAAGTTTTCTTCATGGGACGGGTCTTGGGTTTAACCATACCCGTCCCATTGGCATCTCTTAAAAAAATCCCATATATCTAATCGAGTTATCTCCTTTTTGTCGCCAAATAGAAGATAAGAAGTTCAAAATAGTTGGCATTCTTACTCTCCCGAGAGCGATACTATTTGAGCTTTTATCGCTACTTGTCACGAAACTTTGGCCTTTTGCGACCTCCAAAAATAACCCCAACCATTTTCATTCATCACACCACCATCAACGTTAGAAACTGGTTCACATGATGATTTTTTTATATAGAGAAATTGGTCTTCAGTCTCCAGCCGTAGATTTTTTTTGTGTTCAGTCCTTGGGTACTTTTTTAATACCACATTTTCAAATGAAGTGTACCACATTTCCACANTATATATATGTTTTGTCATTGGTTTTATAATTATTGGGGTTTTTGTCTCCGTCGATACTGTTGACTATCCAATCCACAAAATATGTAGGTCCCAAAAGGAAACCTTTCAGTGCCATGAATCTGGACCATGTGTTAGTTTCGTCTTCTGTCTCCATGTTTTTGTAATTCTTGTAATAAGAACAAATTCCCATATTTTTATCGTGCTGAAGACCTTAACAATGTTGCATATGAATGGTATGTTAGACGATCGTTTTCATGTATTCAAGTTGCAACAGAAGTTATAAAATATTTTGTTTTGACATTAAATATGTTTATTGGGCGTCGTATTATTTAAACATTCATGAGTTATTAGAATAGTTTATCTTTGCGTTATAACCTCGGCTCCAACTATTCCGGATTTTAAGTGGAGATAGTACTTGTTATAAATTCTTACGAACAGATCCTTCTGATTTTCCAATCGTCTAATAAGGTCCACGATCAGAAATTGTATTACTTATATAAATCGCACTAGAGATCTAAAAGAATATATACATATATATTTATTTATGTTTTAAATTAGATAACTGTTATTTAATTACTAAATTAATTATGAATTAATATATTTTAGACTCTTCTAGAATGCTTCATCAAAATTTTGCACTTATTAGTCACTATTAAGAATTTGTTGTTTAATAACTATATTTTAAATTTCTAAATAAATAATTGTGACTAGTAATCAACTTATAAACTCCTTTATAAGCAATATGTTTGATTTCCGTCAAACTACAGTCGTCAAATTCAACTCCTTGAATTTGCCTATCTCAATGAAAACACATAATTCAATACTTGTGTGACCCTCAATGGTTCATGGATACAGCTAGCTGTAGGTTCAAAATTTCATGTGATTCAGAACAACATTTGTTCTTATTCGGGCTTACTCTAATTAGCTTCATTCTTTTTATTAATCCTTTGATCTAGAACGTTAGAACTTAAGTCTAATTACACCTTTCAAATCATGTTAAAAACGTCTAATAGAATCACCTCATGCTTCTCTAGGTATCACTGATTGTGTCTGCAAGAAACTTAAGTTATGGTTGACTTACCGTACAATTCTTTCAACTCATATATCTCTATCGAAACTGCAACCATTGGTATATCAAAAGTTGTAAATGAATTTGACAATGATGTGACGTATATTTGACTAATCATAGTGACATGATACATACAACTGACGAAAAACATTTCTTAAATGCACATGTCTTATTCTGACTAGATATTATTGCACTATTAATTTATCAGATCACATATGATCATTTCACACGTAGGTAAGCAGTGAATCCCCGACCACAATGCATTGATTCCTACGTATTTCGAAACTACACCCAAATTCGTCACCTGATGACTTTCATTGGAGTTGGTAAATAGATCAAAGTGCATGCTAGTACGTAGAGCCTCCACGTTGTCCTAGTTCAAAGAACTAATGGTGTACAACTATCTCCACGAACTATTCCACTCAATAACTGATAATCACTTGGAAAGTCCGATGGAGAGTTATTTAGTGTATCATCAAATGATCATTCATATGTATGAATGAATATCTCCATCCCTTACGAATGAAACATGATATTTACACAACATATGATACGTTCAAGCTCGAACGACATTTATCTTTATTTTAGGCAACTGAATCGACTAAGAACAGGTTTAGAATATACATTATGCTTCCTAATGAATTTCATAATATTACGTTGAGACGTAGACCTCATGGTATATATTGTATATTTAGTCCATCATCAAATGATAATTGATCCATATGAGCCAAATACGGATCCAACTCTAATACCTAAGTAAATGCAGTGATGCAAATGCAATATTACATTAGCTTCTAATATTCTACATATCTTCGATATTCAAAACTCTTGAAGATCTGAGCCCACCATCTTCAAATCTTGATCTCTCACTAAATCTAATATTTAAATTAAATTTTCATGGCACACTATAATACAAATTTAAGATGTGAAAACGGACTATAAACCATACCCTCTTTAAATAATTATTAAATAATTAAAAACACAATAATGTAAAATATCCGAACATACACTAGCACTTTAGTCATGACTCTTGATCATCCTCATACCTTATAAAATCATATATTATATAAAAATTATATTAGATATTATCACTTAAACCATGTATCTTGTAATTTTATCATAAACTGCAATAATTAAAAATAAATTGATAAATTGAATAAACGCGTTTACTCAATTTTCCAATTAATTTATTAATAATTAAAATTTCTTATAAAATAGCTTTTACCTTAAATAATAAAAATCTAATTATTTATTATTTATTTTGTAAGAAAATTTCATAATTTTATCAAAGTTTATTTTTAAGGGTTAATTTGATTAAATTTTCACAAAACATCAATGTGACCCGAAAATATCAAAAATTAGAAATTCACCCCGAGCCCCGTAAAAAATAGATTATGTGGAGCAGGGCTGCTCGAGATTCCAAAAAAATTTACTGAAAGTTTATTGGGCAGTCGTCCGCAAATTTTTTTGTGTTACAAAAATCAAATTTTCAGGGGCTACAACTTTCTGGAATTTCAAACGCGGCTAGAAACAAATTACTCAACACGATTTAAAAATAAGCAAACGAATCATATGATAGATAAACATGACTCTGATAGCACTGTTGGAATATCGTTATCTCTCACCCAGATAGATGCGGAAGTTTTTAAAAAATTTATTTTGACGTTCAAAACATTCCTTAAGCGTCACAAGATTTACAAGACTCATAGAGTATTTTAGAATAGTTTACCTTTGTGTATATAACGTCGGCTCCAACTATTCCGGATTTTAAGCGGATATATGCTTTTACTTTATTGTAAATTCCTACAAACAGATCTTTCTGCTTCTTCAATCGTCTAATCAGATCTACGATCATAAACTGTATCCCTCGTCTATATCACATTAGAACTCTAAATGAAATTTGCGTCGATAGTTGATCGTCGGAATTTCAGAATTTATGTGGCAGTGTAGTGGCGTCAGGGAGGTAGCAGGGCAGAGTAGTGGAGTCGTGGCCCTGTGCTTCCTTGAGGAGGGTGGCCGATTTTTTTCTCAAGTAGAGAGACCGATATTTTTATTAACCTATTTGGCAAATTTTTTACAATTTTCCAGTGAAGGTAATTTAAAAGGTAAATTGAGGACTTTTACTGTTAATAACATAAACAACAAATCTTGTAAAGAATTCCAAATCGGCTGACATGTCTCAACATTAATAAAACATCCTCGGCCATGTCTCCCAAATATTCATATTTTTTTCCTATTATATTTAATTTAATACATGTATTTATGTAAGAGATAGTGGGACCCCCGCCGCCGTACGTCATCCCTACTGTTTTGACTCACGTGCCAATATGCTACATTGCCAAAAACATCCCTTTTACCCAATTTTCATCTAAAATTTTTCACCCTCATAAAATAATTTAATAAAATATTTAATGATTAATAAAATATTTAATGAAATAAATCCAGTTTTCCATGGGTATATAAATCCCCGAGTGTTGAAAAATATACGCCAAACTTTACTCCAACAAGAAAGAACAACCTTAAAATCAATCCAACGACAATGGATTCTTCCATCTTCCAATACCAATACCAATACCAATACCAATTTCAATACCCCTTATCAGAATACTCCCCGGAATGTTCACTAGATTCCCCCAATTCCCTTTCCATGGAGTTCCATGATTTTTCTCTCCCGTTCAACATGAATGATTCTGAAGAAATGCTCCTGTTCGGAGTTCTGGCAGAGGGCGTCAAGGAATCCTCGGAGTCAAACTCGAATTCATCATGTAAGGAAGAAGAGGTGGATTCCCATGTCAAGAGGGTAGCAGAAGACAAGCAGGAGAAGTCCTACAGAGGGGTCAGGAAGCGGCCGTGGGGGAAGTACGCGGCCGAGATAAGAGACTCGACGAGGAACGGCGTCCGTGTCTGGCTGGGTACTTTCGACAGTGCGGAGGCCGCTGCCTTGGCTTATGACCAAGCTGCATTCTCCACGAGGGGTTGCGCGGCGGTCCTGAACTTCCCGGTGGAGAGGGTGAAGGAGTCTCTCCAAGAAATGAAGTGCGGGATGGAGGAGGGGTGTTCGCCGGTGATTGCTTTGAAGAAAAAGCATTCGACGAGGAAGAAGAAATCAGGGGTAAGTAGTAAGAAGATCTGCAATAATCAAGAAGTGGGAAATATGGTGGTTTTAGAGGATTTGGGGGCAGAATATTTAGAGCAACTTTTGAGCTGTTCATATTCTTCTTCATCCTCCTCTTCACAAAACCTCTCAATTTGATGATTTTTGTTTTTTTTGTTTTTTTTTTTATGTATAACTTTTGGGATTGCACCTTAAATTTTGATTCCTTCTTTTGTCGAATCTTGAAATGTTTATTATTTTAGATGTTGTAATAACCCACCACCTCAACTAAATTGAGAGTGAGCTAGGTTTGTTCATGTGACATTAAAGTTTATATACATATATATATGTATGTATATATGTATGTGTGCCAATTAACAAGTTCTTTGTTCGTTTCAATATTGTATTCGTGATTAAAATCACAAATTAATTGAATTATTATGATTTTAGAATGGGAGGTGAAGGAAGATGAATACAAAATAAGATGACTCAAGGTGGGGTTTATTTGATGCTATACAACTTGCTCCGTAATCAATAATGAAATTATATCCATTTCGAGAAAATGATGGGATACCAAATCAAAAGTCAGCACACATGAGCTCTATGTCCTAGAGTTTGATTTTCTGGACATTAATTATCTTATCCCAAAGATCGTGTAATATTATTATATATCCTGTCCTTTTTTTTTTTTTATTTATTTATAAAAACTTTGTCAAGTGAAATTAAATTACTTGATGAATCAAGATCATGCATCCTATAATGTATTAGCTTTACTGAGGCAAAAAGGTTGAAGCAAAATGGTGGGGGCAACGGCTATTGTTCATGCAGGGTGGAAAGCTAAAATGATTAAAAATCTCGTTCCCGGCCCCTTCGTTGGATCTCTATTTGTTCACTAGAAGCTTTGTGTCGGTCGAAGCTCCACGTTTTGCAGGAGCCCCCAAGACAATAATACACGATGATTATTACTTTCAAATCGTTCAATGGATTATTGCTTTCTTGAAGTATTTTTTTTTTTTTTGGAAAGGAAGTAAATTTAATTTTGGAACTTATTTATTCAAAAAATTATAAGTCGCTGGGGGAAGAAAAAAAGAAAGTTACCAAGAAATAACATAAGCCCAACTTTTATGAGCAAGGACAAGACTGTATCATCCAAGCCCATCACGTTAACGGCTCACTTCTTTATTTCTTCTTGAGATTTTCATAAACTAGCCAGGCACATAATATTAAAATTTGTAAGTATGAGTATTTAAATAATTATTTAAAATTATTGATATAATGAATATATTTAATTATTATTTAATTTTTTTTATATATTTGATATCATATTCAAATAAAGATAACAATACTGTCGTTAAATTGAATTATTTATAATTATATTTAATATATTGATTGAGTGAAATTATTACTAATAAAAAATATTAAAAAATCATATATTATTTGCTTATTAAAATTTTAAAGAATAAATAAATATATTTCAAAAATTAAAAATAATTTATTAGATGAAATTTTTAATTATTTTTTGAACATTTTTAAAAAATTTATCCTAAAGTTCTAGTTAAAAAACATAATAATATCGATTTATAGAAAGTCAATATACCAAAAATTCACGATGACATTCTTTACTAAAAATTTGAAAAACGTAATATTATATAAATTCTTTTATAGTTTATTTAATATTTTAGAGACTATGTAGAAAGAAATATATAAAAATAATACAAAACCCAAAACTGTAACGTAAATTAAATGAAATGATATAATTACCAAATATTTAAGAGAGTATTATTTACACTCTACTTTTTTAAAAATACAATTCATATTTCTTTTTGTTAATATAAAATTTGAATATAAGTTTTGGTGATCACAAACTAAATTGATATTGGCTCAAACTAAATCGCTAAATTATAGGAACAAATGAAATAAACAGACAAGACTATTGTTGAAAGAACATCACGTGTGCCTATCAACTTCATTGGCATAAGAAGAGATAGACAAAAATTTTATAGACAAATCAAGTTGTCTAACTAAACCATCTTTCAACAGCTTGAATGGAATCAAGCTGTCAACATTTAATCTATGAGCAGAACATATCATCTGTTAGATTGATCTGATGACACTCTCTAAAGACAACAAAAGTTATCTCCAAGTTTATTTTGAGAGCTGTAAGCAAAGGCGGAATAACCATATGTTGGTTACACTTTTCAGCTGTTGTCCAAAGAATTTGAAATTAACTGTCACTATATTTGAAAAGATGACAAGGACACGTGGCATTCTTTGCACAGTTGTTGGCTACCCAGTACATTTGTGAGTACTGTATATATATTTATTAACGTTGAAGATCGAAACTATAAAAAGGGATGAATAAAGAAATGAAGAAGACTAATGTCACATTAATCTTCAACATACATTTTCAACTTGCACAACTTCTCTTTCAAGACTTACCCTTAAAGCTGTTATTACACACACAAAAAATTTTATCAGATCAATTAATGATTATTATTTGCACATTTTATTGTCACTTATATATTGTTTACATGAGCTATATTATATTGTGAGAATCACTGTAACTATCAGAATATTGTTTCTGCACAGATTGAGTTAAGAAAATAGTGCTAGGAGTTTCTATTAGTCAAGAGATAAGTATTAAGTAGTAGTGGTTTGTACAAAAGATTGTACCAATTAAATATTCTAATGAATTATTTTGGAAATAAAATGAGGAGACATAGAAACTTAACTTTCGAACTTCCATAAACAAATTATTGCATCCTCTATTTACAGTCAATTTATTGTTTATCTATCTCATCTATTGTAGGTTCTAACATGAACTGATATGTTGCACTTACAAATATCATATTCATTAATTAATTTGAGTTGTTTCCACGCTTAAATAATCTTTTTCGTAACTTAAATTACTCAGTTTGAATGGAATATTTACTTGAGATGTTAACACAATATATGTCTCGAATAATTTGACCTAATTTCATAACAGTTCATTCACCCCTTCTAAACTGTTATATTCGATCCTAACAAGAGAAATCAGAGTGGTTCATTATAATATCTAAATATATGATATATCTAATTGTGTAACTTCCAAAAGCCAACCTAGTAAACCACATACATGCAAATGATTTAAATTTCATATTTGATTTATTTAATTGATTTTAAATTATTGCATGATGCATACGACGTGATTAAGGGACTAAATGCATGATGTTACTCAAACTATATATTTTACTCGAATATTCGATAATAGGTTGTGGAAAAGAGACTAGGGACGACCAAGACAAAATAAATAATTTTCAATAAATATTTTCAAGGCTTATTAATATGATTAAATATGATTAAATTTTTCTAAAAATGACATAGTTCAAATTATTTTAGGAGACGGGCTCGATTTTATCCGAGAAGCCGATTTTGGGCAAAGGAGGGAATTTTAAAATATCAAATGCATTATTTTTGAAAATAATTTTTATAAACTTTTATTTTTCAATTAAATAGGAGTTATTGGGTCAAATTTATCTAGGATGAGATTACTCCTAAACTTGAAAGCCCAAAACCCAAACCCATTATCATACAAATTAAAACCTATAAAATAAAAACCTAGGCTTTGGAGTTCACATATCAGCCGATCCTCACATAATTTACACACACTAAAATTTGAAATAAGGGAGAGGAAGAAAACTAGGAGTCTTCATCGCCCGTTCGATATTTTTCGCGCCCCACGTCGACGATCGCATATTCGAGCGTTTTAAAACGCAAAGGCACGTTTCTAAATCCCTTTGACGCATCATTCAAACATTATTATGCATGTTTTGATTATTTTCACATGAAAAATATTTATGTTCGATTAGTTTAACGATAGAATGAATATTTAAAAAGTTCTGATGATTTTACGCTTGTTTATTAAACGTTATGATTTCCAAGGGATAGGCTCCCAACTTGGGACGATTTATGGACAGAATCCTAGGGTTTCCTAGGTTTTAGGAATAAAACGAGGGATGGACACGAGCTGGAAGGGGCTGTGCATGTGGGAGGGTAGAATCCTAGGGTTTCCTAGGCTACTCGATTGGAAGGGGTTCGGCTATGGGCTGTGCGCCGGGGGCTCGTCTAGGGTTGGGCTGGGGCTCGGTTTGGGTCATGGTTCAGGGTTAGGAAGGCATAAGAAGCAAGCCGTGATCGGCTGCTACGTGAGGGTCAGGGCTTGGTCAGGGCTGGGCTAGGATAGGTCTGAGGGTTGTCCCATGAGGGTCAGGAGGGTTGGGGCTCGGTGGTGGCTAGAGTAGAAGAGTCCCTGTCTCGCAAAACTCCTAGGATCGGCCGTGACTCATGCAGAACTTGCAGCGTGGGCTAGGGGCTGGTTAAATGGGTCATGGCTGGTCAGTAGGGTCCCTAGATGGTCTACTCAGGGGTTGGCTCGAGGTGGCTCGAGTGTGGTTCGAGTAAAATGTGAGATGGCTCGAGGGAACTGGCTAAGGTTCGTGATATTGAATTTTAATGTTAAGGGGTCAAACCATGGTCCACGGTGGGTCGGTTCATGATTCCCGAGGGTAATTTAGGCATGAAAAGTTCATGATAAAATTTTGAGATTAAAATATTAAAGTTGAAATTAATCCAGGAATTAAAATCTTTACGTATTAGTAAATATGAAATTAAATCGAAAGCCTCGAATTTAAGCTAAGCAAAACGATCATTTTACACCTAGGTAGTACGAAAAAGGTTGACAGCGTCCCAAAGGGTCATAACACATGTTAAATGATATATTATGATGATTTTGATGAAAATATAATATTTTATGATTTATGGTAAAGCTGTGCAATTTTTACTTTTAAAATGCTATTTTTGGAAAGTCATGATATTTTATAAATTAAAAGGAAAGGATAAATGTTTTGAAGGATGTGAATTGACTTTGACAAAGAGGATATGATATATGATTTTTGGGAATATCGTGAGGGAAAAGGCCCCATATGGAGCCTATTTACGGGAAAAGGCCCCAAAGAGAGCCCAACGATTGTATTTCCATTTTTATGTCAGTGCCTAGTGCCCGTCCTCATGTGCAATGATGAGCTAAGACTGATCACTCGACCGAAGGATAAATGGCTAGTCACGTTCAAGAATCAAACTTCATTCAAAATGATAAATGATTGACAGCTTTACAATTTGACGATTTATGATTTATTTATGATAAAAATATTATTTTAAATAAAAATAAGATTTTAATTCATGTGCTTGTATATATATTATTTGCTACTCATGTTTAGGACGTTTGTAGTCATTAGAATCAATAGGTTTGAATGCTGCAGGTAATGATTTTGAGGGAGACGTTGACACTTGAATGGATCGAAGTAGACAATACACTTCCGATGGACTTTATTTTCCGCATTAGCTTGATAGTAAAAGTTTAAAGGATTTTGTTAATGATGTAATTAGAGATTTTATGTTTTATTTTGAAGTTAGTATGATCATGTTAAAAGGTTGGAGCTGAATTGTGTTAATTGACGATTTAGGGATTTTTATGCACTTGAGATAATGTTAATTTATTTTGATTTATGGGAATGATAATTTATTTTAATTAGTAATTTTTGAAATAATGTTTGTAAAAAAAATTAGTAGGATTTTAAAGTTAAAAAGTAGAGGGCATTTCAAGTTGTTACTAGGAGACATTTATTTTGGGACCAATTGAAAATATGTATTAGGATTATGTAGTACGTTTTATTAGGTAAACAATTTATGATTTTATGGATGCTAGGTTCGGTAGACTATGAGATTTTTGGGAATAGATGGAACAAAAACTTCATGGATCAATTTTCAAGTTCCAATATAAAAATTATTTTTTTGGGTCAATGATTAACCTTGTGAGTATTAAGTTCAGGAAAAAAAAAAACGCTGAACACTTAAATTGAGATATGTAAGACGTTAAATTATCTTGACTACAGTAAATTAAGGAATGACATTTCCAAGATAAGAAAATTACTCTAATTTTTTTCGGGATAACAAATAGATAACTACCTTACAAAAAATAAGTCGTAGAACATAGATAGGTATCGAGTAAAGAGTAGCATAATAAGTTTCCATTTATATGATACTAAGAGTAAATTATATTGGAAGGTGGATAAAGATTTTCTTCCATATGGAATTAAGATTTTTGTAAGTGTAAGGTCATAAAACATTATCTTGAATTCCGAGGTTACATATAAGTGTTTGATTTTATAGCGGGATTTAGAATGAAATTATAATGGAAAATGGCGACCAGATATACTTGAATCATTTAAGTACTTTTAGTGCTTTGGATTTAAGAAAGTTTATGATAGTGTTAAGGACAATATGCTTGGCATGTACATGAATGAGGTTTTAGTAAGTATAAGTCATTAAGGTATTTTATAACCATGGATAATATATGATGACTATGGGACTATCGATCAAAATTGAGTTTGGCAATAGAAATATATTTTGGGAATTAAATTATACGATCAGGATTACTTAAGGTAAAGTCCACAATTAATTAATCTTTGGGAAAATAAAATAACTTAAGGTAGTTTAGGATTTATAACAGATAGAGGATGTAGAGTTAGTTAAAACTTTGATTTCTTTGAGATCAAAAAATTGGTATAAATTGATAAAAATGGAAGATGCGACATCAGAGTACGCAGCGAAAGCGCGATAGAATACAAAATTTAAATCAATCAGATTAAGTATGAAGTGAATGAGGGAGCCTAAGTTTTCCAATAATCAATACTAGACAAATTTCGAGAACGAAATTTTATTTAAGTTGGGGGAGAATTTGTAACGCCCGCAAATCAGTCCACGTAGACCGCATGTATGAAATTATTAAATTGCTAAAATATGTTAATTAAATGATTTTGGACGCATGAATGATATATTTTGAGTGACTAAATGATTAATTATGTAATTTTGCTCGATTGCATAGTTTAAAGATTTTCATGCGAATATCGGTGGTTGGACGGGATCGGACGATCGGAGACGATTAAGGTGTTAAAAATTTAAAAGCTAAATTTTTTTCTTAGTTAATACAATATTTATTTTAAATATTTTAAGAATTATTGCATTTTTAAGGTCAAGTTTAAATTAATTAATGAGAGCAAGTGATTTTATGTATTTTATAAGGAATTTTGGGAAATAGATATTTTTAAATCTTTTAATTTGAGACCTAATGATTTTATTAATCATAATGAGCCTAATTAATTATTTAAAAACCAGGGTTAACTAAGCTCATTAATTAAGTGTTTAGGAAACTTTTTTTTTGAAATCCTTTTTAAAAAGAGTCCCACTCACACACACACATACACACACACAAATTACACACACACACAAATTACACACACACACACACAAATCACGTAAATGTGCAGGGACCGAAACAAGGGAAGGGGAAAAAAAAACGGCCGAAACTTTGAGGCTTGTGAAGGGTGAAGATTTTGATTTTTTCCTCATTCGTTCTTCGATTTTCTTCCTCATTCTTCCTTCCAACAACGATCACTCGACTCTCTTGCATCCCAAGGTGGGTTTTTGGTGGGGTTTTGACAAGAAAAAAGGGTATAAAAAAATAAAAATCGTCATCCGTTCGTCACCAACGTTCTACCACTTCAGTATTCGTATTTCAAGCGTTCCAAATACAAATACACGTTTCTAAACTTTTTTTTTACACCATTCAAACCATATTATGTGTGTTTAATTATGTTTGCATGAATAATATGAACCCTTCCTTTTATTTTCGCTTTTATGGCTTGTACAATTTAAAACTTGGATTTTCATACTTTCAATATCATGATTATGATGCATAAAGGGGATGTCATCATAGGGCTATGGGAAGGGATGAATTTCAGTATGTTTAAGGGTGGTTAAGGGCCATGGTTAAGGGCTGTACATGTAAGGCAAGATGTTGAACGAAAATTGGGATCAAATGGGGCTAGGATTTGTGTTTATAATCCTAGGAGAGGGAGACTGCTAGCTGATGTTTGGGAGGTGTTCAAGGGTCCTAATGGAGTCTACTCATGGTCCTAGATGGGCTGTGAAAGGGCTGAAAAGATAGGATAAAGGTTGCACGTCGTTTTGGTTGTTTAAGGCATGTAGGGGCGCGGTGTAGGGTGGGGGTTCTAGGCTCTTTAAGCTTGGTCCAACAGGGTCTATAGGGTTCACTCATGGTCCTAGGATGGTCAGCTAGGGGCTGGTTGGGTCGGCCATGGGCTAGGGTCGAAGGGATTGAGGGTTTGTGCAAGCTAGGGTTTTCGAAAATGAGTAGAATTTTCCAGCATGGTTTTAGGCTTGTTCAAGGGTTTTAATTGGTTTGATTTGGGATGCAAAAGCGTTAGTAAGGGTCTCTAGGGTTCAGTCATTACAGATGGACCGATGAAGATCATGAAAGCAAACACAATCGTTGTTGTAACAGATGGTGCTCCTCAAACGGTAGAGAAACCCAGGATGGAATGAACTGTTGAAGACAAAAATAAAACTAATCTGGACAACGTTGCAAAATATATCATTTATAAGACATTAGATGTTAATATGTTTAGTAAAATTAAAATATGTTCAAGAGCTAAAGAAATCTAGGAAAAACTAACCGAACTTTGTTAAGGAAATGAACAAACGGAGGGGAACAAGCTGATGGTGGCCATTTAGTAATTCAATAACATCAAGATGAAAGTTGGAGAGACAATGAATGAGTTCGGTGAAAGGTTAAGGAGCATCATGATCAAGCTGCAGCCCTTGGGAATGACTATAGTAACAAAGAGTTTGCACTTGAAGTGATGAAAACCTTACCAAGAGAAGGAGACATCAAAACCATAGTCATGCAAGAATCCAAAAATCTGAAAAGCTCGAATTGCATGATCTGTTTGCCGATTTAAAGGCGTATGAGTTTGAGATGGGAATAAAAAATGAAGAAGTGTCATCTGTTCCACAAGTTACAAAATCCCTCGTTACAACAAAAGAGTCTACATAAAAGTCAACAAAATACTTGAGCAATAAAGTCATGTCATTATTTGTCAAGAAATTCGAAAAATTCACGAGGAAGAATAACTATAATCTTTAAAACTGCTATAAAAAAATAACTATAAGAAAAAACAAAACTTTTCGGCTCAAACTTGTTTTAATTGTGTCAGAACACGACACTTTATTACTGACTGTACCAGAACAAAGAAGAATGACAACAATTCATTTGACAAAAGAAGAACTAAAGAAGAAAAGAGATCTTTCAGAAAGAAGAGAGAACATAAAGTGTTGATAGTAGAAGAAAGTAAAAGAAACTGGGCTGAGACAAACTCAGAGACCACTAGCTCAGATTATGACTCTTATGAAAGTTATGAAGAATGAGTCAAATGATTAATTGTAGATAATGATCTGAAATCCAATATTGATGAGGTATTTGACTTTACTTCTAATGAATTTACATGAGATGACTTAATCACTGCATTTAATGAGATGATTATGGATTATAAAATACTGTCGCAAACTTTTGAGAAAGTCAAGGTAGAAATCAAGTGTATAACAAACAAGACTGGTAACTTAAGTTGTGAACAACTTGATGAGCTATATAGTCTTAAGACCAAAGTTAATATGCTCATTATAGAAAATGAAAATATGTGATATGAAGTCCAAGTAATAATGATTGAAAATCAAAAGTTGAACAATTTAATCAACACTTAAACAAAGTCTCTTGTTCACTTGGAAAAATGCAAGAAGGTCAAAATCAAGCTGCTGTTGGATCGAGCTTAGGCTTTGACAATAATGATTGCAGTTCTTCTAAAACAAGTAATCAATTGTGTCCAGAGAGAAAAATCTAAATCTATAGATTTTTGGCATAAAGCAAATTTTTTATGCCCACGGTCTCAAGTTTATCTATTTATAGACTCTGAATCCAACGGTCTAGAGTTTCAAAAAAGATTCGTTCCAAATAAAAGTGTCTATTAGCTTGTTTTTTGTCCACATCAACATTATAAGACAATCGAACACTTGGTTATTCGCTTGGATTTTTGGTGCGGTCTTTTTTGTATTGAAAAATTTATCCAATAATCATTTTAGTTTTTCTAGACGTAACAGATGTCCTTGAGAATGCATGTTAATTTCCTCCACTGATAGACTTGGTAAACTGAAAAATTTCAGTCTGCGTCAGTTTATTCTTGTCTTATTCCAATTTAGTTAATTCAATTTATCTTGTGAACTTGGTTACTTCATTTCGGTTGGTTGATTCATTTTAGCACAATTCAATTTTTCTTAAGATTTGTTTAACACCAAAACTTTAATTGATCCAAATTTTTATATTTTTTGGTGTTTGAAAAAATATTGTTGTAAAAATCAGTCTGATACTTCATAAAAAAATATACCTCTGATAAATTATATTTGATAAACTGATTAATAAATTGATAAAATACATTTCTGAATATTAGTAGATAAAATAAAGTACAGAATCTTCTTCAGTATTCTTTCTTTCCATTTTCTTTCTCTTTTTTCTGTGATTAAATATCTTCTCCCTTTTTTTCAACACCGGGGTTTACCACATATCTCTGCAGAATATGCACAACTGAAGACATTTGGAAAGATATGGCGTAAATATTTGCAGACAATTGAGAATGAACAAAATCCATCTTTGAAACTGGATCATCATGCACCATTTCTATTCTCTATGAGAGTACATCATGAGAGATGGCAAGCTAAGAGGTTGATGCAGATTTCTTCTTTATGGATTCTTGTTGAAGTAATAACTTGTGAAAATCTTTTGACAAACTAGTTAGTTCTTTGAAAGCTTTGTCTTTCAGATTTTCAATCATATTAGCAGCCAACTTCTGAATTGTCTTGATTTGAGTAAAAGTAGAACTAATGTCAGTTAGATTTTCTAAAATTTTGTCCAATGTAGAATCATCTTGAATTTTGAATTCAGGGGACTCAGGATTGTAAGGAGCTTCCTTTCAAGAAAATATGACCAAAGAAGTGCTAGGTCTTGCCTCTTGTGAACTTCCAATCAAAAACTGTGTTCCTCGAGTTTCTTGAGTCATTTTAGGCTCAACTGGAGTAGTCTTGGCTAAATAGGTGTCAACTGAAGGACTCTGAGTTGATGTAAAAATGTGATCTTGAGGAGTGACTGCAACCATCTCATGTGCAACTGTTTGGTCCTGGCCAACTGTTGCGGTTACAATCTTAGTTTCAGTTCATTGACCTTCAGTTTGGTCTACCATTGTAATGAGTTCTTCAGCAACCACTTGGTTTGTAGTAATCTGACACATTATGGATTCAGATATAAAGAAGCTTTCAGGAATTCTCATTTGTGGAATTTGAGCTTCCATTGATTGAATCAGACCCGGAGGTGTTGGGATAAGATTAATAACCTTAGTCACAAACTCAAATTTTTCTATTTGAGTCTCTATTTGTTCTTCAGTAGCTTCGACTTTCATTTCAACAGCTGTTGACCTGACTATCTTTCTCTCATGAGTTTTCTCAATGTCTTTAGTAACTCATTTTTAAAATTTATCAACATTGATCGGTGACACTTCCTCAACTGATTCAATTGTCATTTGTACTTCAGGAACCTGACTAATTGAGGTCTCAGTCTGGCTAGGGATTAACTCAGCCTGACTGGATGATGGTCCAGCTTGGCTTAACTGTTGTTGACTTTTTGGCAACTTCTTCTAAGATCTAGTCTAAAGAATATTCTTTATCCTATTTTTTTGTTATAAAAGATTGGACACGTGTCACGTTATTAATAAAAATTTTGAAAATTTGAATCAATATCAAGTAAGAGACAAAATCATTAAGATGCTTAATAACTTGATAAACAACTTTAAATGAGGCATTACTATACTATTAAGTGATGGAATCAGTTAAGCTGAAAACACCTTTAGTGTGCCCATTTTGAGCCTGACTGATTACTAAATATTCAAAGGTTGACTTACAAATAGTTTTTCCATAGGGTTCTATGATTCAACATTCCTCCTAAATTCATGCATTAAGATAAGTCAATGAATCCTAAAATATTTTCGAACTATGAAAACTTATTATCGGATAGTGGTTTGGTGAAGATGTCTGCTGCTTGTTACAGTGGAGACATATTCCAATCTAATATCCTTTTTCAATACATGATCTCGAATAAAATGATGACGAACGTCAATGTGCTTAGTTCGAGAGTGTAAGATCGGATTGTATGTAATGGCAACGACACTTGTATTGTCACTGAATATTGGTGATTGTTTGACATCAATTCCATAATCTTTTAATTGTCGTCGAATTCATAACAATTGAGCATAACAGCTTCCAGTAGCTAGATATTCATATTTTGCAGTAGAGGTGACAATTGATGTTTGCTTCTTACTGAACCAAGAAATCATTCGGTCTCTAAGAAACTGACATGATCCGCTTGTACCTTTCCTGTCAAGCTTACACCCTGCATAATCTACATCAGAATATCCAACTAAATTGAACGGTGATTCTTTAGCATACTATAAACCAATATCTTGAGTTCCTTTAAGATATTTAATGATTTTTTTAGCCATTGAATAATGTGATTGATTTGGGTTAGACTGAAATGTTTACACATACAAATTGCAAACATGATATCCGGTCGATTGACAATTATGTATAATAACGAGCCTATCAAATATCGATACAATGTTACTTCGACTGATATTCCTCCTTCATCTTTATCGAGCTAAACTGATGAGCTCATTGGGGTTGCAGCTGCTAAACATGACTCTATACAAAATTTTTTAAGTTATTTTTTGGTGTACTTTGTCTGATTGAAAAATATTCCAGTATCTAACTGCTTAACTTACAGGCCTAGAAAGAAGTTCAGTTCACCCATCATGCTCATTTTGAACTTTTTATACATCAGTTTAACAAATTTCTCACATAGTTTGGGGTCAGCTAATCTAAAAATGATATCATCAACATAAATTTGCACTATTAAGGTATGATCTCCTTTGGTGAATTTAAATAGAGTCTTATCAACAGTGCTTATAACAAAGTCATGGTCAATTATGAATATAGTCAATGTTTCATACCAAGCTCTTGGAGCTTGTTTTAAACCATATAAAGATTTTTTTAATCGATATATATAATTAAGAAAAAAAATGGTTGATAAAATATGGTGATTATTCAACGTAGACCTCTTTTTACAGTTGTCTATTTAAGAATGCACTCTTTACATCCATTTGGTAAACTTTGACATTCTCATAAAAGGCATAGACAAGAAACATTCGAATTGCTTCCAGTCTAGATACTGCTGCATATGTTTCATCATAATCAATTAATTCTTCTTGCCTGAATTCTTGGAAAACTAGCCTTGGTTTGTTTGTTACTATGGTTTCATCTTCATTTATCATGTTCCTGTACACCCATCTTGTGCTTATAATTGATTTATGAGAAGGTCTTCAAACTAAGTCCCAGACAAGATTTCTAGTAAACCGATTTTGCTGTTATTGCGTAGCATCAATCCAGTTATTATCAGTTAGAGATTCGTCAACCTTTTTTGGTTCAATATTAGAAATAAATGCAGCATGTAAAAATTGATTGACCATCTGCCCTCGGGTTCTTTAGGGGCAGTTGGATTACCTATTACTGATAAACATAAAAATTGTACATTAATTAAATGTTTTATAATATAATTATATAGTTTTTGTTTTATTAAATGTTTAAATATTATATGTTTTATAATAAATTGTATAAAATATAAGTTGTTGTGTAATTACAAGTTTTTACTATTTTTTACAGGTTCGATAAAACAAGAATAAACTTGGCGTTGCAAATGGGATTAAGATGATTCTTAGACCTGTAGAAAGTTGATTATAATATCTACAATATTGTTGACAAGCATGAGATATAAATCTTCTCACAATTGGGATCAAATTAAGCAACAAATAAAGTTACCAAAGGAGTGGCAGTTTTACAATGCTCTAGTATTTTGACCATATCTCTCAAATTACTTGGTCAAATGGTTTGAAAAAAATACCACAACTAGACAACTCAATTATCCACATGTTTTTTTTTATGTGAAGAAGCAAATTCGGAGAAGAAGATTTTCAAAAGTGATGTGTAATATAATATAATATCTTGGAACACCAATGAAGACTTATGTGTAAAAAAATAATATTTTATTTGTGGTTGTCTCCCCAAATTTGGCTATAAATAGGGGTGCATTGTAATGTATTGAGATATCCCTCATTCTATGAACAAACCTTTGAGTTCATAATATTT
>NC_133308.1:6967647-6968248 GCF_012295235.1 Primulina huaijiensis | reverse complement strand
ATTGTGGCTGGCCTAGGGCCCTTAGCCATGGTTCAAATCATTCCTTGGGATGTTGTTGAGAGGCTCTGGTTGGTGGTTCAAGCCCCAATGGCCAAAAGTCTTGCAAACGACGCAAGGAATCAAGACGCTGCTGCTGTATTTTTTTGACAGCAAGCGACGTCGCGGTTCAGAGGCGTGTTCCGGGTTCTTGGTTGGCTTTTAGCCCATGGACTTGGACTGGACAGTGCCTCATTGAGTTAGTAAGGTCATGTTTTTGACCGTTCATGATTCGGATCATTTTTGAGGTCGTACGAGAATTTACGGTGCGATGTGCCAAATTGACTCTCGAAAGAGCGTTTCATGTTTTGGCCTCCATTCACCTAGATTTCGGCCCTCACTATTTTAGGAGCATTATTTGATCATTTTAGACGTATTTTAATCATGACTACATGATGGTTCAGTGTTGGTTCGGGTTGGTTCGAAGTCATGATTTAATACGAAGTCGGTAGGCTTAATTGTCACATTTTTTAAGGTTATTGTATAGTTTGGTCCCATAAATCTATTGCATATTTTTCATGGCATATTTAGGTTGCAGCGAGCCTGGGAGCGATCCAATCCAAGC
>NC_133308.1:6964781-6965446 GCF_012295235.1 Primulina huaijiensis | reverse complement strand
TTTAATCTCAACTACTTAAATTAAAATTTGAACAATTAAAATTTACCCATTAAAGATTCAAACAATTAAAATTAAAAAGAAACAAAAACAAAAACAAAACAAAAAGACATTGTAGTGGACTTGTAATTACCTTAGCTTCCCTGTGGATACGATATCGGACTCACCGAATTATACTACTTGTGGACAACCTGCTCTTGGGAGTGCAAGAATGAAAGTGACAACAACTTTTTGGCGCCGTTGCCGTGGAAGTATAATTTAATTTCAAGTTTATTTAATTTTGTTTATAGTTTATTTTTCTTTATTTGAATTTTTATTGCTTTTGTGTGTTTTTATTCTTTTGCATTTGCATTTGCATGAGCATTTGGTCACGTACACTTAGTGGTCGACTCATTCGAAATAACCCTTTATTTTTACAAAAAAATGGCAGAAGAACCCATCCAAGAAAATGAAGATGAAATTCAATCTCAACATGATCATGATAGACGAAGAACACTTAGAGATCACATGAATCCTACACGTACTAGTGCACCTTCATGTCTAGTTTTTCCCCCCGATGCATCTCATTTCAATTTTAAGCCTGGTATTATCCAATTTTTACCCAATTTTCATGGTTTAGATTTTGAAAATTCATACATGCATTTACGAGAGTTTGAAGAAGTGTGCAA
>NC_133308.1:6959715-6964681 GCF_012295235.1 Primulina huaijiensis | reverse complement strand
GGACAACCTGCTCTTGGGAGTGCAACAATCAAAGTGACAACAATTACCGAACCAGGTCGATGATTTTTGCCTTCTTTAAAATGCTTCAAAAATAATATTTTGTCAATTGGATTGAGTTCAGTTTGGTTATTCTCAGTTGAGTTGATATCAGTTTGGTTGGCATCAGTTGGGATTGTATAAGATCTTTGTGCATGTGAAAATTGGTCAACTGATTGATCAATCAGCTCCAATTCTGGAATTTGAGGAGTTCTTTTATAAACTTCATCTTCACTTTTTTCTTTCAGATTTATTTCTTCAAATCGGTTGATCAGTTTGGTTGGATTAGTTGATTGGTCATTCGACATCGTTTCATCAAATATAATGTGCCCGGATTCTTCAACATTCAGAGTTTTTTGTTAAATACTCGATAAAATTTACTGACTAAAGAATATCCGAGAAATATACCCTCATCTGACTTAACATCAAAAGCAGTAAGATGATTTTTACCATTTTTGTGGATAAAACATTTACAACCAAAAATTTTGAAGTAAGATAAGACAGGTTGCTTGCCATAACAAATCTCATAAAGTGTTTTGCCACGCTTCTTGTTAATCATTGATATGTTCTGAGTACAGCATGCAGTGTTTACTGCTTCAGCTCAAAATCTCCGAGAAAATTCCAGAATCATCAAACATTGTTTTAGCAGCCTCTTTAAATGTCTTATTCCTTCTCTCAACAACTCTATTTTGCTAATATGTTCCACCTGCTAAGAACTCATGCATGATTCCATGATTTTCTAGAAAAGTAAAAAAATTTTGTTTGACGAATCCAGCTCCTTTGTCGGATCTGATTTTGTCAAATTTTTTTGAATTTTAATTTAAAAGTATTTTGAAAATTTTTATCAGTTGAGCAGTTGTTTGGTATTTTGATTTTAAAAAGATTATCCAAGTAAACCTTGTGAAATCATCATTAATTACTAGAGTGTATTTCATTCCTCCTACGCTCATAACTGGAATATGACCAAACATGTCCATATGTAGCAGTTCTAAGCTTTTGGTTGATGAGTTACACCCTTTGTCTTTAGAAATTCAATTTTAGGCAGACCAGACCAAATCATTCTTGCTCGGATTTTCAATGACTTCGAAATTTATATGATTTAACATATTGTGTCACAACCAATTCCTTGATAAGTTAGAAGCCATGAAACACAATGGTTCACTAGGTTGAGCAGTCCAATTGATTTTTTATGTGTTGCCACACCAGTCACATGTCATTATAATGCGTCCAGACGTATCTTTGACAATACAAATATGCTTACTAAACTCAATTGAATAATCATGATCAAATTATGCTGATAAAATTATATTAAATTTTTCAACAAGTAATATGTCTTTAATGATAATGTTATCAAGAATTAACTTACCCTTACCCAAAGTTCTACCTTGAGAAACATCTCCAAATGTGACCTTGATATAGTAAACTGAATCAATTTTGACAACATTTTAGCTTCACCGGTCATGTGCCTTGAACATCCATTGTCTAAATATCAAACCGACTCCTTGATTTGTTCAGTATTGTGCCTTGCAATCACAAATTTCAAATTACTCTTCGTACCCATGCTTGCTTGTATCCAGACGGGATTAGTCCTTTTGGAACTAAAACTTGGATCAGTTTAACTGAGACCACTTGCTGTCTTTCAAATAAGTTGTGCATGTGTGTGGTGTGTTATTTGTGCAGTATAAATCATATGTTGTTTACCCTTTCCAGCTTCATTGGTCAGCCTATATCGTTTCTGAACAAGTTTGCTATTGAATATCGGTTAGACTTGTCTTTTATCGAGTTATACCAAGCTAGAAAACTCTCAGGCACGTAACCAACACCAAAATTTTCACTTTTGCTCATATCTTCGATAGGCTTAGCAACTTGATGAATAGGTTCTTGAAATTATCATACAAAATGAATACATTTCTCTTTGCACATATTCAGTTTTGTTTTAATACTTGTCTCGGGAATGCTTTCCTTGTTGTCGAAACCAAGTTCGATTTTTCTCCAATATATTTCTGTAACTCTTGCATTCCAG
This sequence comes from Primulina huaijiensis, assembly GCF_012295235.1. Lineage (NCBI taxonomy): Eukaryota > Viridiplantae > Streptophyta > Magnoliopsida > Lamiales > Gesneriaceae > Primulina > Primulina huaijiensis. Next base: position 6,962,622 of record NC_133308.1, on the reverse strand, counting down.
TTAAGGTAACTGAAGATTTATTCCAAGATAAAACTAGTTCAGTTAGCTTCATATTCTCAAATTTAACTTTATAGTTTTCATCGTTTATTATCTCATTCTCAATTTTCAGCCTAGCAATCTATACCTTCAGAATTATCATTTCACTAGACTGTTCTCAGTCAGTTTCAGTTATGTTGTCTGGCAAGTCACTTTGCTTAGACTTAATTTCGTTGAATGATTGAGAAAGTCTTTGTTACTCATTGACAATGTCATAAAGTGGGTTGACAAGGTCCTTCGTGTAAAATCAGTTGAGCTAAAGCCAAATACATGTTCACCGGTAGATTCCAGCTCAGCATCATTGGCCATTAAGATCAACTTTCCTCGGCCACCAACACCTTTTGGTCATGCTTCTTTCTAGAGGATTTCTTCTCATCCTTTGATATTCTTATGTCAAAGGATCTCTTACCCTTCTCAGATGACCTCCTGTCATCTTATCTAGGTTTAGGGCAGTCTGCTATGAAATGGCCTGTAGAACCCGTAAATCAGACTACGTATAAGTCATGCATAATTCTAGTATTTAAATTAAAATGATTTTATTGCATGAATATTTAAATCCTTTTCTTTAAATTTATTTATTTCAAGTAGTAGTTTAATTATTAGCTTTTCAGTTAATTAAGTGAAGCCGGACTGGAGTTGGAGTAAGAGATAAATTTTAATATTTAGAAAATATTCCTAGAATTTATTTTAGTCAAATAATAAGAGAATTTAATGTAAAAGAAGTTTTAAGGAATTATCTAAATAAATTGATTTAAGTAGTAAATAAAGTTCAATAATTAATTCCTTAATTTCCTAAAATATTTAATGTGTTGATAAAACAGAGTAGATTTAAAATTCAATATTTAAGAAATATTTTCCCTTTTTTTACTTAAGAATTTCGGCCCTCTCTATCTCTCTATTTAATTTATGAATAGTTGTGAATCCAATTATTTAATATCTTCCCTTATCCATTTTCTTGGGAGATAATTTTATCACACTAAACCTTCAATAATTGATAATTAAGCAATATTTGTGCCTCTTTTAATCATCAGTTTTCGGCCCTCCATTTAGAAGATTCAAACTATTTTGACAAATCATTTTGTTATTATCTTTGCTTAACCTTTCATGATAGATAATTCCCTCAATTTAAATCATGATTGTGCATCGATTTCTGTTGCTTGCTGACAAGGGAGTGTTTTTGATCTTAGCTGCCCTAAGGGCCTATAGCCATGGTTAGAACACCTCCCTATCATGTCTAAGACGTGACCAAGTCGCCCTTTTGAGGCTTGGTCCATGGTGAATCGGTTTTCAAATCAAAAGAAACAAGAACAGCCCACGGTCCCTTCCCCTACTGCATGTGATGTTTCGATTTTGTGGAATGGTGTGGTTCTTGGTTGGCCTCTGGCCCTTAGCCATGGTTCATACCACACCCCTTGATGTCTAGATCATGCCATGGTCAAGCAAATGGCCACTGGAAGGATCCATGACAGCGAGAACCACAGCAACATCCCACGCGCAGGTTTAGTGTTCGGGTAAGATGTTTGGCATGTTTCTTGAGTGGTTCGAATTGTGGCTGGCCTAGGCCCTTAACCATGGTTCAAATCATTCCTTAGGACGTTGGTACAAGGCTCTGGTTGGTGGTTCAAGCCCCAATGGCCGGTAGTTCCGAAAACGACGCAAGCAAACACAAGCGCTGCCGCTGGAATTCTGGACAGCAAGTTTGCACGTCGGTTCAGAGAATCATTTGCGTTCTTGGTTGGCTTTCAGCCTATGGACTTAGACTGGACAGTACCTCATCAAGTTAGGAAGGTCATGTTTTTGGCCGTTTGTGATTCGGATCATTTTAGAGGTTGTACGAGAATTTACGGTGCAATGTGCCAAAATGACTCTCGAAATAGCGTTTCACGTTTTTGGCCTCCATTCACTAAATTTAGAGTACTGTAAATTTAAGAGCATTATTTCATCATTTTAAGAGTATTATCATGACTAAACGTTGGTTCGGTGTTGGTTCGGGTTGGCTCGGAGTCATGATTAAATACTAAGTCAGTGGACGTAATTGTCGCGTTTTTGGATTCAATTACAAAGTTTGGTCAAGTAAATCATTTGCATATTTTTCATGACATAATTAGGTCGCAGCGAGCCTGGGAATGGTCCAACCCTTATGGTAAAATTTATACAGGATATTTAATTTTGTATTTAATTATATTACGTGCAAAAAAATGTAAAATATTAATTTTTGAGATTTATGTGATATTGCTTGGGGCCATTTCGCTGTTATTATTACTTCACCCGGTGGTCACTTACCAGTTCAGTTCAGTTCATCCCGGTGGCTACTTACCGGTCCCACCCAGTATACTGTGGCATTAGTCTGATCAGACGTACATTATTTCACCCGGTCGTCAGTTACCGGTCAATTCAGTTCAGTGCAGTTCAGGGGGCCACTTGCGTATAACATAATCTCAACAGAAAATGATTACACGTTATTTTATGACAGGGCTCTACGGAGCAAACATTTCACTTACTACTTTCAGTTCAGTTCAGTTCAATTCAGTTATGCACGTAATATTAATTATTCATGATGCGATTTTCATTTCAGTTATGCACGTATTACATTTACTCATGACATGATATTTTCACTTTGCATGCGATTTTATTATTATTACTTGTTATTTACGATATATGCATGCTGAGTCTTTAGACTCACTAGACTTGATTGTTGTAGGTACTGAAGAGTTCGGGACCGAGGGCGGGAACCAGTGAGCCATCGAGGGTCGGCAGTAGTGGAACCCGAGGACCTCATTTTCAGCATTTACTATTTTAGAGCTCAAACATTTTTCTCATTGTTGGATTATTTTAAATTATTATTTTACAAACAAACATTTACTTCCACTG
>NC_133308.1:6946605-6955897 GCF_012295235.1 Primulina huaijiensis | reverse complement strand
TAGCACCGACAGAGATGGCAGAGCTTAAGAAGCAGATTCAGGAACTTCTTGACAAGGAGTTCATTCGCCCAAGCTTTTCACCATGGGGCGCGCCAGTCTTGTATGTGAAGAAGAAGGATGGCTCTATGAGACTTTGCATCGATTACCGGGAGTTGAACAGGGTTACAGTGAAGAATAAATACCCACTTCCGAGGATTGAAGATCTATTTGACCAGTTGCAGGGAGCTTCGGTGTTCTCCAAGATTGATCTGCGTTCCGGTTATGACCAGTTGAGGGTGAAAGATACTGATGTTTCGAAGACTGCTTTTAGGACTCGTTATGGCCACTACGAGTTCCTTGTGATGCCGTTCGGTTTGACGAATGCGCCAGCGATCTTCATGGATCTCAAGAATCGTGTATTTCTGCCGTAACTTGATCAGTTTGTGATAGTTTTCATAGACGACATTCTCGTCTACTCGAAGAATCAGGAGGATCACGGCAGACATCTGACCACAGTGTTGCAGACATTGCAAAAGCCTAGATTGTTCGCAAAGTTCAGTAAGTGCGAATTCTGGTCGGAGAAGGTGACGTTCTTAGGCAACATTGTTTCTAGCAGTGGCATTGAGGTAGACCCAGCGAAAATTGCAGCAGTCAGAGATTGGGTTGTGCCACAGAATGCATCTGAGATTCGCAGTTTTCTTGGCTTAGCAGGATATTATCGGAAGTTCATTCAGGGATTTTCTTCCATCGCAGTTCCACTCACATTATTGACCAAGAAGAATGTGAAATTTGTGTGGAGCGATGAGTGCCAGAAGAGCTTCGATACTTTGAAGCAAGCTCTTATCTCAGCACCAGTTTTGGCCATGCCATCAGGGCCTGGAGATTTTGTCTTGTATACCGATGCTTCGAAGCTCGGTCTCGGCGCAGTATTGATCAGCATGGGAAGGTGATAGCATATGTTTCTCGTCAGTTGAAGACTCATGAGAAGAATTACCCTACCCATGATCTAGAGTTGGCAGCCGTTGTTTTTGCCTTGAAGATCTGGAGGCATTATTTGTACGGAGAGAAGTGCCAGATATTTACCGACCATAAGAGCCTCAGGTATTTCTTTATGCAAAAAGAGCTGAATATGCGTCAGAGGCGATGGTTGGAGCTTGTGAAAAATTATGATTTTGACATTAGCTACCACTCGGGTAAGGCTAATGTAGTCGCGGATGCATTGAGCAGGAAAGTTACAGTGATGGCCCATATGACGATTCAGAGAGCTCTTCAGTCTGAGATGCAAAGGTTTGATCTAGAGGCATATCCTCAAGGTAGAGTTCCCCGTCTATCCACCTTGACGATCCAGTCTTCTCTCATTGACCGTATTCGCAGTGGTCAGCCAGCAGATGAGCAGTTGGAAAAGTGGAAGCAGAGAGATGAGGCCAAGGGCAGTGTCTTGTATTCAGTTAGTGATGGTATTGTGAGATACCGAGACAGGATATGGGTTCCTAGCAGTGATTCTATCCGAGCAGATATTCTATCAGAGGCCCATATGTCGCCGTACTCTATTCATCCAGGGAGTACGAAGATGTACAAAGACCTGCAATTATTGTACTGGTGGCCAGGAATGAAGAAAGATATCAGACGCTTTGTATCCGAGTATCTGACTTGTCAGTTAGTGAAGGCAGAGCATCAGAGGCCAGCAGGTTTGCTCAAGCCTCTTCCTATTCCCGAGTGGAAGTGGGAGAATATTACCATGGACTTTGTTACCGGTTTGCCGAAGTCAGTCAGAGGATCAAATGATATCTGGGTGATTGTTGATCGTCTTACCAAATCAGCGCACTTCTTGCCTATCAAGACGACTTTCACCATGAGTCAGTATGCAGAGTTGTATATCTGTGAGATAGTCCGACTTCATGGTATTCCGATTTCTATCGTGTCTGACAGAGACCCCAGATTCACTTCCTCATTTTGGAAGAGTTTGCATTCGACGATGGGTATGAAGTTGTTGTTTAGCACAGCTTTCCACCCTCAGACAGACAGGCAGTCAGAGCGAGTTATTCAGATTTTGGAGGATCTTCTCCGTGCTTGTGTTATCGATTTCTCCGGGAGTTGGGAGTCGAACTTGCCATTAGTGGAGTTCACCTATAACAACAGCTTTCAGTCGTCTATAGGAATGACTCCGTATGAAGCATTGTATGGTTGCAAGTGTAGATCTTCTGTTCATTGGGATGAGGTAGGAGAAAGAGCAGAGTTGGGTCCAGAGATTATTCAGCAGACTGTCGATGTAGTAGCCTAGATCCGTGACAGGATGAGGACTACTCAGAGTCGACAGAAGAGTTATGCGGACTAACGGAGGAGAGATTTAGAGTTCGCCGTGGGCGACCATGTCTTTGTGAAAGTGGCACCTATGAAGGGTTTCATGCGATTTGGGAAGAAAGGGAAGCTCAATCCGAGATTCATTGGACCATTTGAGATCCTTGACAGAGTTGGAACGCTAGCTTATCGTGTTTCTCTTCCGCCGAATCTGGCGGAGTACACAATGTGTTCCACGTCTCTATGCTGAGGAAGTATATGTCAAATCATTCGCATGTCCTAAACTTTGAGCCGTTGCAGCTTACTCCGAACCTGTCTTATGAGGAGAGACCAGTGCACATCCTAGACAGACAGGAGAAGAAGCTTCGGAACAAATTGGTTAAGCGAGTTAAAGTCAAGTGGCTTAACCATTCAGAAGAGGAAGCTACGTGGGAATCTGAGCCAGAGATGAGGAGTCGGTATCCGGAACTATTCGGTGAGTTCTAATTTCGAGGACGAAATTTCTTTTAAGGGGGGAAGGATTGTAGAACCCATAAATCAGACTACGTATAAGTCATGCATAATTCTAGTATGTAAATTAAAATGATATTATTGCATTAATATTTAAATCATTTTCTTTAAATTTATTTATTTCAAGTGGTAGTTTAATTATTAGCTTTTCAGTTAATTAAGTGAAGCCGGACTGGAGTTGGAGTAAGAGATAAATTTTAATATTTAGAAAATATTCCTAGAATTTATTTAAGTCAAATAATAAGAGAATTTAATGTAAAAGAAGGTTTAAGAAATTATCTAAATAAATTGAGTTAAGTAGTAAATAAAGTTCAATAATTAATTCCTTAATTCCCTAAAATATTTAATGGGTTGATAAAATACTAGAGATTTAAAATTCAATATTTAAGAAATATTTTCCCTTTATTTTACTTAAGAATTCGGCCCTCTCTATTTAATTTAAGAATAGTTGTCAATCCAATTATTTAATATCTTCCCTTATCCATTTTTTTGGGAGATAATTCTATCACACTAAATCTTTAATAATTGATAACTAAGCAATATTTGTGCCTCTTTTAATCATCAATTTTCGGCCCTCCATTTAGAAGATTCAAACTATTTTGACAAATCATTTTCATATTATCTTTCCTTAACCTTTTCATGATAGATAATTCCCTCAATTTAAATCCTCATTTAACTAAGCAATTCCCTACCCTCATGTTTGGCTTAAAATTTCGGCCCTCTTCCTATTTAATTTAAAAAATATTTGGCCACCCTTCACTTGATCTTTTCCTTATCCATTTTTGGGAGATAAATCCCTCACCTTTTAATTCCCTAATAATTATTTATTTAAAACGATTTCCTACCCTCCCTTGATTGATAAAATCGATTACCCCTCTCCCTTCTTTTAAAAGATTTAAACTAGTTGACAACTCATTCTTTATTATCTCCTTAATCATTTCTAAGTAGATATTCTCCCCACCTTTAAATCTCCAACCAATAATTTATTTAAGCAATTGTTTCCCTTGTCCCTAGACCATAAAAACGTCCAAATGCACTCCTTAATATCCCTCATAATCCCTTGATATCAAATAATAGCACAACCATTTCCTTATCCCTCAATCTCTAAGATAGAAAAGAATTACCTTGCCATTTAATCTCCCACAATCTTGAAACCTCCCATTTTATTTTCCCTAGCCATCTCTCCATCACCATACTCGAAATTTCAGAATATTTTGAGAGAAAATAATCGAGAGGTAGCTAGAGAAAAAAACCGAGAGAAAGAAGATAGAAAAGAGCACTTCTCTTCCTCCTCCGCGCCGCGTCGTCGTTTCTTTTTGTTTTCTTCAAAACAAAAACCAAGGCATGTATATATTCTTATTTGCTCTTCAATCAAGTCGTATTATGATTTTTAAACACCACATGATCATGATTTTTCAACCAAAACCGAAATACATCAACCTATTTTCAGAAAATGAACATGCAGAATTTTTCGGTTTTCTTTTATACCTCAAGGGTTGGTTGTTTCTGGTGATTTCAGGGTGTGGTTTGATCCTAGGCTCCAAAGGCTGCATCTAAACATGTACTAGGACATGTTAGGATCATATTGGTCCATAGTTCAAGCCCATGCACGCTGGAAATTCAGTTTTGACAGCAACTCACCCTTAGTGCCATATTGTGCATCGATTTCTGTTGCTTGCTGTCAAGGGAGTGTTTCTGATCTTGGCTGCCCTAGGGGCCTATAGCCATGGTTATAACACCTCCATATCATGTCTAAGATGTGACCAAGTTGCCCTTTTGAGGCTTGGTCCATGGTGAATCGGTTTTCAAATCAAAAGAAACAAGAACAGCCCACGGTCCCTTCCCCTACTGCATGTGATTTTTCGATTTTGTGGAGTGGTGTGGATCTTGGTTGGCCTCTGGCCCTTAGCCACGGTTCATACCACACCCCTTGATGTCTAGATCATGCCATGGTCAAGCAAATGGCCACTAAAAGGATCCATGACAGCGAGAACCACAGCAACATCCCACGCGCAAGTTTAGTGTTCGGGTAAGATGTTTGGAATGTTTCTTGAGTGGTTCGAATTGTTGCTGGCCTAGGGCCCTTAGCCATGGTTCAAATCATTCCTTAGGATGTTGGTACAAGGCTCTGGTCGGTGGTTCAAGCCCCAATAGCCGGTAGTTCTGAAAACGACACAAGCAAACACAAGCGCTGCCGCTGGAATTCTGGACAGCAAGTTTGCACGTCGGTTCAGAGAATCATTTGCGTTCTTGGTTGGCTTTCAGCCTATGACATTGGACTGGACAGTACCTCATCAAGTTAGAAAGGTCATGTTTTTGGTCGTTCGTGATTCGGATCATTTTAGAGGTCGTACGAGAATTTACGGTGCAATGTGCCAAAATGACTCTCGAAATAGTGTTTCACGTTTTTGGCCTTCATTCACTAAATTTCGAATACTGTAAATTTAGGAGCATTATTTCATCATTTTAAGAGTATTTTAATCATGACTAAACGTTGGTTCGGTGTTGGTTCGGGTTGGCTCGGAGTTATGATTAAATACTAACTTAGTGGGCGTAATTGTCTCGTTTTTGGATTCAATTACAAAGTTTGGTCAAGTAAATCATTTGCATATTTTTCATGACATAATTAGGTCGCAGCGAGCCTGGGAACGGTCCAACCCTTATGGTAAAATTTATACAGGATATTTAATTTTGTTTATTTAATTATATTACGTGCAAAAAAATGTAAAATATTTATTTTTGAGATTTATGTGATATTGCTTGGGGCCACTTCGCTGTTATTATTACTTCACCCGGTGGTCACTTATCGGTTCAGTTCAGTTTNTGGCTCGGAGTCATGATTAAATACTAAGTCAGTGGACGTAATTGTCGCGTTTTTGGATTCAATTACAAAGTTTGGTCAAGTAAATCATTTGCATATTTTTCATGACATAATTAGGTCGCAGCGAGCCTGGGAATGGTCCAACCCTTATGGTAAAATTTATACAGGATATTTAATTTTGTATTTAATTATATTACGTGCAAAAAAATGTAAAATATTAATTTTTGAGATTTATGTGATATTGCTTGGGGCCATTTCGCTGTTATTATTACTTCACCCGGTGGTCACTTACCAGTTCAGTTCAGTTCATCCCGGTGGCTACTTACCGGTCCCACCCAGTATACTGTGGCATTAGTCTGATCAGACGTACATTATTTCACCCGGTCGTCAGTTACCGGTCAATTCAGTTCAGTGCAGTTCAGGGGGCCACTTGCGTATAACATAATCTCAACAGAAAATGATTACACGTTATTTTATGACAGGGCTCTACGGAGCAAACATTTCACTTACTACTTTCAGTTCAGTTCAGTTCAATTCAGTTATGCACGTAATATTAATTATTCATGATGCGATTTTCATTTCAGTTATGCACGTATTACATTTACTCATGACATGATATTTTCACTTTGCATGCGATTTTATTATTATTACTTGTTATTTACGATATATGCATGCTGAGTCTTTAGACTCACTAGACTTGATTGTTGTAGGTACTGAAGAGTTCGGGACCGAGGGCGGGAACCAGTGAGCCATCGAGGGTCGGCAGTAGTGGAACCCGAGGACCTCATTTTCAGCATTTACTATTTTAGAGCTCAAACATTTTTCTCGTTGTTGGATTATTTTAAATTATTATTTTACAAACAAACATTTACTTCCACTGTTATTTTGAACATCAAACTTAATTTATTAGTTTATTTATGAATGAGGCATTTTAATTAATGAAAAAGAAAATTTTTAAATTTTTTCGTAAATTTTCAAGTACTATTTAGAGGCTTCTACATAACCAGTCTTGCCATAGTTAAAACAGGCATTGGAGTCATCACTTAACTCCATCTTTTGATAGGATTTTCGGTTAGACTTTTGAAAATTGCCTTGATTTTTTCTTAGAAACTTGCCAAATTTCTTCACAAACAGTGACATGGCATCATTGCTCAATTTTTCAGCTGATTTTTCATTCGAAACTGATGGTTCCAATTTCACTATAGTTAGAGCATTAGTCAACTGAGAGGTAAATCATGATCATCGTCTCTTATTTGCAAATTGAATTCATAAGCTTTCAAGTCCACAAACAAATCATAGAGTTCCATCTTTCTCCAATATTTTGATTCATGCATTGCTTTAATCTTGACATCCCACTCTTTTAGGAGTCCTTTCATTACCTTCAAAATCACTTTTCGGATGTTTTACATTTTTCCAAGTGCACTGAGTTTTATTATGATTTAACTAAATCTTTGATTAAAATCAGATATAGATTCTCAAAGCTTCATCTTGATATTTTCAAACTTCTATATGGCCACGAAAATCTTATTTTCTTTGGTCCGCTCATTTCCTACATATAAGTGAATAAATTTTTCTCATATTTCTTTTAAAGTTTTGAAAATTTTGATTTTATTGAATGTGTTTTTGTCAAGAGTTTTGTGCAGAATATCTTTACCCACATTTTAAATATTTACTTTCTTCTTATCATCATTCGTACGTTCACTCCTTGGTTTTTCCAGCATTTGAGGAGCACCTTCAGTGATGCTATAGTTTTATTTTCTTTCAGTATCTTCATTGGTCCATCTGTGATAATGAACCACATATTATCGTCTTAAGTAGCTAAATGAGCTTGCATCCTGATCTTTCAATTATCAAAATATTCTTTAGAGAACATTAGAATCTTACTGAATGATTATATAAATGATATTTTGTTCACGGACAAGAATGAACGCTCTAAAATTTAGAATGGGTGAATAAATTTAGCCAAAAAATATATTTCTTTTGGGTTAACAACACTGAAATTTAATTCTTTTTAGTAGAGTTTTCAGCAAGTCAATTAGTTGACCTGTGTGGAAGTAGGCTTATTGAAAATAACTGAACAAATGACTCGGTAGAAATGGATGAAGAATGTTGAGTAAAATAAAAGAAAACAGTGATCTGAATGCGAAATTGTTTCTAGATGTTCAGAGATTTCAACACTCCTACGTCACCCTTTCTTCATCCCAGAAAGCTTGCACTAAAAGACTTTGGTAGTTACAAGCAATTTGAAATCACTCACTTCAATAGGACCTAACACTGGCTGACGGAAACTCTTATTAAAAAAATATGATCTAAAGAATTTTGAGAAGTAAAAACTTATTACTTCCAATTACAACTAGTACTGAAAACTTCTAAGTACAAATGTGATCCTTGAATTGATTCGATAATGATTTATTGGGGTGTGCAGATTTTTTAGTTGCGCTTTAAAAGCTTTATAAAGAGATTTTTAGTTTTCCTTGTATGATCGAGGGTTAGAAGTGTTTTTTATTCAACTCAACGGATCTATTTATACGTACAATTGACAACTATAACATGTTCCAAATATATCCGTTCATGAATATGGATGTCCTTGTTGCTAGGTCACCGTCCTTTCTGATATATGCAGAATTCTGACTTTAGCTCTAAACCTTAATCACTGATCGGTAAATACAAAAAGCTTTATCGGTTGACTCTAATACTTAATCACTGATTGTACTGATTTACCAAAAAGTCAAAAGATTTTATTCTGATTGATAAACTATTGTGGATCTAAATTAGTCGACCAAAATCAATTTAGCTAACGGTAACCTTCATACTTGATTTATCAATTAGGTTTGCAACCAATTAGATTTTTGAGTTCAGTTTACCTCTAGAATTCAATTTTGGTAAGGTTTATTTTTCCAATCTCCAAAACTAAAATGTTTTAACAATCTTCATAATGCATCTTCTATGACAAAACAATCACAAACTTCATCTATGGTGGCCATTCAAAGATCGATTATTTTATCACCAAATTGAGTATCAACATGATAAAATCAGGTATCTGATAAATCTAATTAAGTACTTTATTGGTCAAATAAGTATTTAATTTTATTCCATGATAATTATGTAACATGTTTATTTTTAAATAAATAACATTAATAAGTCATCATAATTCATCTTCCATGGCAACACCAACATTGATTTTGTTTATGATGACAACTTGAATATCGATTATTTTCTCACAAAATGTGAGTATCAACATGGAAAAATCGTGCATTTTGATCCAAATTACGTATGTTTTAGTTCAGATAAGTATTTAATCATATTACATGATGAGTACGTAACATGTTTATTTTTAAAAATAAATAAAATTAATAAATAATAAAAAAATCTCAGTCTTCAAATGTAATTAAGAGAAATAAAAAAAGATATTTTATATATTCAAGCTCATGTTGATAGTTTATTTCAAAAAATGTCCTTAATGACTAGAAATTATATCATATAGGATTTAGTTGTTTAATAATCCTAAAATATATCTTTTTCACATTTTCTCATGTCAATAAATTAGTATAATTTACTGAAATTAGAGTCACATTCCAAAATAATTAAAATATTTTTTTCTTTTTTTATACACTTTTTTAATAATAATAATAATGTGATATTAATTAGACAAATAAAACTAATTTATAATTTTATTAATAAAGA
>NC_133308.1:6894446-6946314 GCF_012295235.1 Primulina huaijiensis | reverse complement strand
AGAATTCTGACTTTAGCTCTAAACCTTAATCACTGATCGGTAAATACAAAAAGCTTTATCGGTTGACTCTAATACTTAATCACTGATTGTACTGATTTACCAAAAAGTCAAAAGATTTTATTCTGATTGATAAACTATTGTGGATCTAAATTAGTCGACCAAAATCAATTTAGCTAACGGTAACCTTCATACTTGATTTATCAATTAGGTTTGCAACCAATTAGATTTTTGAGTTCAGTTTACCTCTAGAATTCAATTTTGGTAAGGTTTATTTTTCCAATCTCCAAAACTAAAATGTTTTAACAATCTTCATAATGCATCTTCTATGACAAAACAATCACAAACTTCATCTATGGTGGCCATTCAAAGATCGATTATTTTATCACCAAATTGAGTATCAACATGATAAAATCAGGTATCTGATAAATCTAATTAAGTACTTTATTGGTCAAATAAGTATTTAATTTTATTCCATGATAATTATGTAACATGTTTATTTTTAAATAAATAACATTAATAAGTCATCATAATTCATCTTCCATGGCAACACCAACATTGATTTTGTTTATGATGACAACTTGAATATCGATTATTTTCTCACAAAATGTGAGTATCAACATGGAAAAATCGTGCATTTTGATCCAAATTACGTATGTTTTAGTTCAGATAAGTATTTAATCATATTACATGATGAGTACGTAACATGTTTATTTTTAAAAATAAATAAAATTAATAAATAATAAAAAAATCTCAGTCTTCAAATGTAATTAAGAGAAATAAAAAAAGATATTTTATATATTCAAGCTCAAGCTCATGTTGATAGTTTATTTCAAAAAATGTCCTTAATGACTAGAAATTATATCATATAGGATTTAGTAGTTTAATAATCCTAAAATATATCTTTTTCACATTTTCTCATGTCAATAAATTAGTATAATTTACTGAAATTAGAGTCACATTCCAAAATAATTAAAATATTTTTTTCCTTTTTTATACACTTTTTTAATAATAATAATAATATGATATTAATTAGACAAATAAAACTAATTTATAATTTTATTAATAAAGAGAATTAGTTAAAATGGCTATTTTTATGATAAAAATAAATATTGGATTGATAATTATTAAAAATATTAATTAAACCAAAAAATATGAAGAAATATATAAAATTAGATGATAATATAACTAATTACAAAAAAGTTATTAATAGTAAATAATCCAAAAAGGGAAAACTTGCAATAATTCCCTACTTCCATTCTCAACTTCATCCTTACTTCGTATCCCTATAATTCTTTGTTTTAACTCCCTAATTTTTTAAATTTCCCAAATTACTCTTACTCTTCATACTTATGGTACGTGACATTGTTTTACCTATCGAGCATATTCTAAAAATCTTATAGCCTTAAGACATATAGCTAAGCAAGGTTTTCAATCTATATATATATATGGATGATCGATTTATATATATATGGCCCATCATGCTTCCGTATAATAAATGAAACAGTTTACCTCTTTGACCAGAGTGTCGTCGGGTTATATCTCTCGGGTTTTACAAATTTCTCCTCACAGCCTAACCACACAGTCGCAACAGATGGTTCCTGACGCAGATTCCTTCAACAACACTTAGCACAACCCTGTTTCGTTTCCTACCTCAGAATGTATAATAAATTAGTTCAATTTGAAACTAATATATGAGGGGGGCAAAAGCCTTGGTTCTTTTACTCAAGCATACAAAATATTATTACATAATAACCTCCTTTAGAGGAGGAAAAACTTGTTTAGCTACTTATAGTAGCCGAAGTTGAAACACACATAAATTAGAAAGAAAAAATATTACAATGTTTTTTTAAAGAAAATGAAGAGGTTGAATGATGCCTTCATCTTCTTTCTGCCATCTTATTTATAGAAGCCCCTTGCGCATTTGTTTTTCGGATTTCAAACTCTTGCTATAATTTTTCTTTAATGTCTTCCAGCTATGGTTGGCACTATCTCTTGAATGGGTCGAGTGGGTGATTGAATGGTCCCTCCACCTTTTCTTGAGTTGTTCTTTTCTAGATCATTAATATAGAAATAGTTTGTTCTTCTGATTTTATCTCCTGGCATAACCAGTAGTTATGTGCTTGAATAATGTCAGCTGAGATCTCGTTCCCTTCTTCTTTAACAATTTTTAAAGTTCTTTAAACTTTACCGGCTGCTTTCTTATTGCTTTAATCCGTCTTTTGGAAACCTTAAGATATGTAGCATACATTTTTCTTTTTGTTCCAAATTTCGGTTTAAATCTTGTGTGATTTTCTTGTTCCCATTAACTCTTTTATTTATAGTTGTTTGTGTTCAAGTTTTCTTGGTCTTTTAGTAGGTTTATCACATTCTCACCAACTCCTGTAGGTGAATCTTTTAACTTTTGTTATCCCCAAGTGAAAGCGATGGTAGTCACATGTTCAGTTATTTTTGTCGAGGAATCTTAAACTTTTGGTGTCCCCGATAAAAACGTGGTTGTCGTCCTTCACTACTTGGTCTTTTTTCTGCAAGATACTTTTTGTCTGATCTAGATTTGAAGTCCTTGCCAAATTATGGCTCCTTTTGATTTGGGCATTCTCGGCAAATCTATTCCGACCATCTTTCCACATGAGCATGTTGCAGAATTTCCGACGAGTTTCTTTACTCCCCGACAGCTTGCTATTCCACAGAAGATTTCTTTTCTTTTCAAATAGATCTTCTGCAAAACTTGTAGTTTTTACTGTCATAGTATTTAAAAGGAATGATCCGTTTATCGAATTATGATAAAATTTAAAAGGAAACTTGACTTTGTCCATCTCAGTTAGACATACCCATAAACCCTATGCTCTTCTTGTAGAAATATCATCTTCAGTTACTGAAGCAACAAAAGGTGTTTCTTCGGTTGGAGGATCTTTGTTGAATTTTTGAACATTAACATTTAGCCTCCTTAACTTGATGAAATGAAAGGCTTCGTAAGAACCTTTTCCTGCTGGTTCTGGTGTTGTACTAAAGAAGTATAACTCCAGAATGTCTCTTCTGGACAAATAATCATTATTCGCCCATGTCTCGTGAACCGCTTCCTGAATACATTTAGGTAGTCCTGAAATTTCGGGGAAGCTAGGTGATGTTGTATAAACCAAGGCAAGATCCCCGAATTCATGCCAAGCTTTGACTTCCTTTGGATATGTATTTGGTTTCATCTATACCCTATGATATTTCTCTCAGACATCAACTCTGATTGTGGCGGGATTAATGCCCACTCTTGTTTTCAATTTATCCCAGTTTTGTTGACACCTCTGTAATGGAGAAATTGTAGTTTCATTAGTACCAACCTTAGATTTACCCTTGTTAATATTAGGTCTAAGGTTGATCTCATTTTCTTCAATCCCCGAGGTAAATGGTTGAATTGAGGACTCAAGATAAAGATCTGGAGTCTCAATTTTTGTTTCAGCCGACTCATCTAGAGATGATCCCGACTTAACACATGTGCTAGGGGTATTTGAATTCCCTGCTCCAGGTATAGAGTCCTGTACTCGAAAACTCTCTATTTGGGAAACCAGTGCTTCTCAATGCCTTGGATCAGAGGCCTTTGTATTACAGACCTTAGCTGAGTATAAACATGTAAACATCCTATGATTCGATCAGAGACAATTCTCTTATCGGCCTGTTGCAGCCTTCCCACAAATTTTGCGTTTAAGGCCATCTTGTTAAACTCGTTTTTAAGCATTTCAAGGTGTTATCTCAAATGTCTCTGCATTTTTATGATGGCATCGATATCACCGCTGTCCATCTCTTGTTAAAAAATGTGCAAAAATATTTTGATGAGATTTAATGATAACAATGTAAAAAATATGATTTTGACATAACGCTTGCCATCTTAATAATCTAGCCTTCTCAAGTTTAGATTATATTCTATTCCTTAATAAAGCTTTTACCTGTGTACTATTAACTTTTAAAGTGAATTTCTTTGCAAGTAAAAATAATGACCATTTTTCAAAAGTCCTTTTTACTGCATAAAAATCTTTTTCGTTGATATGCCATCTTATGGCTTCTGCATCTGAGAGTCCACTGCAATATCTGCATGGCTATTCTCCATCTGGTGTTAGCTTAGTTAATACTGTCGCCCACCAATGATCACTGACATCTGTATATAATACCAGATTATCTTCATCCCGAGGAATAACCATTTTTGGAAGATTTTTATAAATCTCTTTGAGTTGGATAAGTCACTGTGTGTACTTTTGTACATATGAATTTCGCATCTTTTTTCAATAATGGACTAAACACCTTCATGTGTTTTGCTAGGTTTTTAATAAACATCTAAGCAAAATTAACAACTCCCAGAAAACTTTGAAGTTGTTTCTTTTCTTTTAGCTCGTTTGGAAAATTTTGCAGCTATACCAGACTTATCGATTTCTATTCCAAGGAATTCAATTCTTCTAGTAGCAATGATTTTTTTTCCTTGATAGAACCAGTCTTTCCTTTTTACAAAAATCAGAGAAAATCTCTAAATGTTTAATATGTTCTTCTATATTTTTTGATGCAATTAACACATCATCAATATAGACAAACATGAATTTGAAATAATCTTTAAAGAGATTATCCATTTTCTTTTGAAATATCTGGGGTGCATTTGCCAATCCCATTGGTAAGACTTCCCAAATATAGTGTCATTGTGGTGTGGAGAAAGCTGTGAATTTCTTGCTTTCTTCCTGCATCCGAATCTGATAAAATCCAGATTTACAATAAAATTGAGAGAATATCTTTTCATTGCATATGCAACTAATTAGATGTTCTCTACTATGTATAAAATACCCATCAAACTCCAGAATCTTATTAATTTCTTAGTAATTGATAACTAGTCTGGGTTTGTTCCTCTTTATCTCACCATGATTTCTTACAAGAAATCCTGAACTACTGTATGATGAAATTCCTGCTTTGATCAAACCAACGTCTAAATGCTCCTTGAATATAATCTGCATATCTTTTTGATCAATTATGTTCATTGGAATAGGCTTGCATCAGACAAATTCATACTTTTTACCTTCCTTGATTTTAAGACAAGCTTTGAGTTCATTTTTGTCCCACCATGCCAAAGGATCTTCATTGTAATTTTCTTTGATCCTTTTCTTGACATCTTCTAATGATACTCTTGATTCATACTCTACCTCATTCTGATATAGAGCTATCATGAGGCATTTTATTTTTCTGGTTGGAGCGACTTATCTGCTCTTAATTGGAGTATTGTTTCTCCAAACCGTCTAGAACCCTTTATTTTTTGGGTTCAGAAGTTTTCTTTCATCACCACGCTTGCTGCGAAACTGAATTGACAGTTTTATGTAAAATGCCACTCTTAGTTTTTAGAATATTATTTTATGATCACACAGTGTTGTGAATACTAATCATCTAGTCTCATTTTCTTGCATATATGACTTAAACATTTGTAAGAAATTATTTTCTAGTAGAATGTCAGCTCTTGTATCATGAAAATAAATCGATGGTGTTTTTACCTTATACCAAGGCGTTTGTCCAGCACCACCAATTACTATTTCGGTCCTCTTAATCCCCTTACATAAGATTAAGATTCTTCTAGAGAAATCTCGGCCAGTAATCTTAGGTAGATCTTCTTCCAAATTATTTGGAAAAACTAATCTTTTTGCTGTACAGATTCTAGCTCCTGAATCAATATAAACAGCAAAATATTCTGTTTTATATTGTTCATATAACATTCCTACTGGAATGTATATCAAGAAAGGGCTTGTGGTCATTGAAGTTTCCATATTTTATCGTTGGCTATAAACTCTATTCCAAACTCTAGACATTTCCAATGTTTATATTCCTCAAGAAACTCTAGTCCAAGAACCAATTGATCTGGTTCTTTTCTTGAAATTCATGTGATATGAATCTCCAATTCTCCGATATTAATCAATCTTTGGTAAGTTCCTATCGTAGGTCGTTCTAAATCGTATATGGTATTACAAGAAATTGATTCCTTTGTCTTGTAATATCAAATACTATTTCTACTTCCTTCTACCCTTCTGAACATCTAAGATTTCCTATTATTAAAAAGCTTTATAATGTCTGTTGGGTTTCTTGGACATGTATTTTTCCCCACCTGTAGCTCGTAATTTTATATCCTTGAAAAGATAGTTTTCTTGATTTCAATCTAAGACTTTGATTCTTCTGTAGAATCGGTTTGTCTTATATTTGGATATATGTTTCCTGTATTAAAGGAAACTCAATTCTTTCTAGATAAATTGCATGGGCAACTTTTCCATATATCTCATGTATTTCAATAAACTCATTTATAATAATAAACAATTTTTAATGATGTGTATTAGATAGAGCATATGAAATCTGATAGGTAATAAAATATGGTCTATTACCTTATTTCATCAGCTTTTTTTTCTTTGAAATTCTGATGTAATGTCAAAGATCGGCTGAAATCTCGATCTGCCAGGTTGTAGGCTATTCTTGGATAAATTACTCCTACAATTTTCCCTGCACAGAGATTTCTTGAGATCGTCCTCAGTACTGAATCTTGAATTTTCCCCATTCTTTTATCGCATATAGCAATATCAATGGCTGAATCTATTCCTTCTTTAAAAGTAGCTTTTATCATAATCTGGATTGCTCCGATATGAATCCAGGACATGGTTCGTGCTACTTCTATCTTGAGTTTTTATAATTCCTCCTTAATCTCTTCAGAAAGAATTAGTTGCATCTCCATTTTATTTCATGTAAGTTCCATTGGAATTGTCATTTCTATTCTGGAAACTTTATAGATTAGATGATCTTTCTGTTTCTTAGGCCAAGACTTCCTAAGAATTTTTCAACCTGTCCTACAGAGAATCCTTGATATCTCTATAGACTAAAATTTTCTCTCGTGATCTTTTGGACCATGTTATGGGATTTTTTTGTCTGGCTAAAGAAACAAGACAATTCTTCATGTGTTTCGTGTCAAAACACCTCGTGTTCAGTCCAGTTCTGATTTTGATTCATCAGATTCTTCTTGACTTAAGACTTCTTCTTCTTCATATATACTTTCATCTGAGTCAATATCCTCAAATCGGTATACCTGAATGAGATCTTGGTAATAAACTGCTTCTTCAATATCCGGGGCTGAATCGAAGCATTTTATTCCTCTTTTTTCATTTTATGGGCAGTTGGTTCTCGCTCCACATGTCCAGCAATTACAATCTTTAAAACTTTCATTAGCTCGGGTATGAGCTCTTCTGAAAGTTTTATTTGTAGGTGTTCTTCATGTGCTTCGAGACGTACTCGATGCTTGAGATGATATCCTTCATCATGATGATCCACTTCTTTGCCCAGATTTATAAGTTTTCGCCTTTTGTCTGGACCAAACTGTTCTTGGTTTCCAAGAACTTCTTCTACTTCTAGCATAAAGATGAGTTCTAAAACTTCTCCTCTTCTGCTTTAGTGGTTTACTTCCAATAATTGTTGGAAGATCATTTTCCTTACAACACAAAAGAGTATGGTTTGTTAATACCCCTTAATCGTTTGTAATTCTTTTGTAATGCTGCCAAATGACAACATTCTGTCAATTTTCTTTTGAGGAAAGAGGCTCTTCGTGCCAATGTATCTGGATTGCCAGGGATATATTCTCTTATGAGATTTTCTCTCCAGGGACTTGGCATTTTGGCGAAAAAGAGTTGCATTGCTATGCAACTCTTCTTCGACCCCTGAATTCCATCTATATTCAGTGAATAACATAATATATCCATCCACTAATCATATATCATGTAATTCAAGACTATACAGAACTTGAGTATATTTATTTTTATTTTATGTATCTTAACTGTTAAAATAGTCTACCCCTATAAATTGTGCTTTAAAAAGGATAGTCATTCTTCCGGCTATCTCACTAAGAGATTCACCTGCTAGAACTGATTCTTTGGTTTCTATCGAAGTCATGTCCCAAGCAATTTTAACTGATCTCATAAGACTCGTTTCCAATAGTTTAATGAATCTTTCTCTATTGAGATCGAGTGTACCTGCTGCGATTATCATAGCAGATGTACAATCGTCTATGAGATCTTCTCTGTTTTTGAAATCTAATACATCTAGGTTAAGCATTACCCCATAAGGATGTATATGTTCTAAAACAGATTTCTCATAGGGAGTCTGGAGCAAAGGAATTTGATTCTTCCTTCCCGCTGGGTGCGACTCTCCACTAGTATAAAAGTCTGGTTGGGATTCTCTTATATTTATATTCTGAGATCCCACACTTTCTCTTGGTGGTTATTGCGAAGATGACCATGTTATTGTTGGTTGTTCACCCCTCGTTGTGTTCTTATTTAGATATATAACCTTGAGATTTGCAAATGATTCTGCAAGGTTTTGGAGATCCTCTAGACCAATCTTTTCTAAAGGTGTCATCAGATTAATTTTTTTTTGAGACTGTTTTAATCAGATTGATCAGCTTTTCTTATTCAGTTAAAGGTTTTAATATTACTTTGGCTTTGCTTTTTTGATGTAATAAGGGTTCAGTACCAAATGATGGTGGTAACCTTCCTTCTGAAGTCTTTCTTCTAGAATTTGGTTGTTGTTCTAGGTTTTGAAGTCTTGTTCTAATATTCTTTAATATTCCAATATTTTCTTCCTGGTTTTCAATGATTTTTTTTCCACATTTTGTGGTACATAATATATCATATTGCCATAATTATGTACTGTATTTTGAATTTCTCTAAGATCTCTAGAGAGTTTAGAGGAATCCGGTACTATTTTTAGGAACTTATTATTTTGAATCATAAGTTTACCTTAAAACTCTGTTGAGTTCCTCTGTTTTCTTGATTTCTAACATCGGTTAGATCTTCATGTTTCAAATATTCCAGAGTTCTGGAATAAGTCTTGTAAATAGTTAATCTCGAATCTGGGTTTAGATTCATATTAATTGAGAAAATTCTACTCCTCAAACATTTAATTACTCAGTAATAATAAATTTGTATGCTTAAAATAATTTTACCTAGACTCTGATACCATTCTGATCCCAGAAAATCAATCATTAGAATTTACTCATATAAGGGTATTTTTTTTCATTTTTATCTTTTTAGTGAGTTTGGGCAAATTTTTTAGGTGTATGGAGTTAAAATAAATTTGAGTTGGGGTTTGGGGATTTACCAACAATTTACCCATCCAAAAATATTATTTCTATTATTTTGTCTTAAATATATAATCAAATACTTAATAAAATATTATTGAAAACAACAACAATAACAATAAATTAGAGGAGATAAATTAATAATTTAATATTAATCATAAAATAATAATAAAAAATACAATATTAGTATTAAAGAATTTAACTAATTCAATAAAAATTAAAATTTTATTAAATTTTTATTATTAATATAAATTGAAATTTTTTTTATTATTTGGACAGGGATGTTTATATTTAATATTTGTATCTAAATAATATAATAGCAAGAAAGTAAAATTTGATTAACAAGAAGTTGAAACATAAAATTTGTTCAACAACGAGTTGCAACTAAAATTTAGGCTCATAAATTCACAAAAAATAATACATGGAAGCTGAATCTTAAGTGAAACATGGGTAGATGGATTATTATCAAATTTACCGCCTTTACCATTGGATATTACATTATCTTTTTTTATTTATTTTTACCTTTGAAACCTGCATATGTTACATTTTTACGTACTCTAGGTAAACCCAAAGGACCAACACAATAATTTGCAAACTATGTTTATCAAATAAATCATGTTGGATAAGTCTTTTATGATAAACTTGATTGTGACAGGCTCAAATTGGGAAGCGAGAGACAGAGAAGGATATCACACGATCTCTTGGAATAACAGATGTTTAAAAAAAAAAATTTTGAGAGAATAAGAATCTTCGGCGTACTTATTGATTCATGATAAAATATTTATTTGCTTAGTAAATCTCAGTATTTTTGGGCTGAATTGTATGGGTTGGGCTTTAAGACTTGAGAGAGATCATCTTTGTTTTTGGGCTGTGTTTGCACAATATTTTTTATTTGCGGACGTGTCAGGTGAAAAAATGCACCGATTTGTGTAAAAACAATGAAAATCTAACTTCTATAAATCACGAAGATTATGGACACTAAATTTGACCGTTCGTTATAGTCTCCTAAACTAATACAACACCAAAACGAAATAAAAGACGATAGAAAGTGATGAAATAAACTCCTAATATGATTGTGTATCAACAAATCAGTGAAAAAATCACAAAAACATGAAAATTATAACAAAATAGTGCTAAAATATGTACAAGGATGCTAAAATATGACTGAAAATGAATGAAAAAGCTTGACTAAATTTGTGAGAATTCTGCAGGGAGTTGCCAGGAGTTGTGCGATAGATTGTTGTGTCCCTTCTCTGTGTCGGCCGATTCTTTTTCTTGTAGCAACTATGCGATCCTTCTCCACTCCCACATGATCCATGTTCTTTCGCTTTTCATCTCACGATCTCTCTTATCTTTCTTCCTTCAGTTTAAATTAATAGAGCTTGATCTGCTATACTTGAAGGGCTT
Organism: Primulina huaijiensis; assembly: GCF_012295235.1. Classification (NCBI taxonomy): domain Eukaryota; kingdom Viridiplantae; phylum Streptophyta; class Magnoliopsida; order Lamiales; family Gesneriaceae; genus Primulina; species Primulina huaijiensis. The sequence goes on along the minus strand of NC_133308.1, from coordinate 6,935,789 downwards.
GCATAATTTATCTGGGCATGTTTAATTTAATTTGGGCTTGTATAATTTTAATTTTTAGCCCAAACAATTGACCCACACAAGCGTTGGCCCATTGGGCCAAAATGCTTGTATGTCGGCCCAGCTAAATTGTACTTGTAGCGGCCCGCAATTTTATTTGTCTATGAGTTGGGCTTATGATAGTGGGGCTGAATAACACAAGCCCATTCACAATTGGACTTCAAAGCATTGTCTTTTGGTTTCCTTCATTCACGCTTTATTCACTCTCTAGATTCAAAACTCCCTAGCCCGCTTTCTTCAATCTCTCTGCCTCCCCTTAGTCCGTTTACTCTTCGCTATCGCTGGAAGATCGCTGCCCCTTAGAGCTTGCTCGCCTTTCCTTCGCCGTCGTTTCTCCTACTCCATCTTGCATAATCCCACATCCTCACTTTCTTCATTAAATTTCTGGATTTGAAAATCTGACCACAACCCCTCTTCACAAGTTTCCTTTTCCCAGACCACATTGTGGCTACAAACTCTTCTTCATCGCGCCTCCCTGGTTCTAACTCCACGGGTGCGTATTCTACGCAATTCACCATCTTAGCTTTCTCTCCATCCCTTGATTCTTCCACTACGCCTGCCAACCCATAAGTTATTTTGATCAACATTTTGCCTTCATTGTGTTTGTGAATTTGCCCAAACAAGAATACATTAAAATTTTGTTGTTGTCATTCTTGGCTAGACCGACACCCCAACCGCCATCGCTCCCTGGTTCACAACTACCTCTATTGGAATCAGCTCGCCGTCTCCTTTTACTGTTGCTTCTGGATTTTCCACTGAAGTCCAATTGGTTTTTAGTTCTCCCTTCCCTGCAAGAGCGAACACTACTCCCTTCTTGAGCCATGGTTTTGCACCTACCATGACCAAACAAGATTTCTCTTCGGTTGTTTCTGCTTTTTCTACAATTATTGGTAATCTCTCTCCATTTTTCTCGAGTACTATGTGATGCTATTTGGTTCCTTGAAATTTTTTGTTGTCTTGATTGGAGTAGACTCTTTTCTTCTTTATGCTTTGTATGATTAAATTTAAGGCACTTTGACTCTCCTAGAGAAATTTGAGGGAATGACGACTGGTTTTGCCACAATATTGATCACTATCATGTTACTCTATGTTATTTTCATGTTGGCTCCTTGTAGATGTTTACATGCCACCGCCCTTTGTTTCTTTGCTAGTATCAAGTTCCTGTTGGGAGTTGGGTGGTTTTGTGCACCCCATCGGAAAACAACTGGTTCAAGCCATGTGTTGGCATAACTCCCCTCTAGATCACTGGCTCCCTTGTTCAATGAACGTGCATATGACCATAAATTGGAGCCAAGAGATAACTCTAATATTTTCTTTGTGTGTTGCACATCACTTGGGTCACATTCCCCATACCCAAGCAGCCATTTGCGTGCATCGCACTTCAGTTGAACCCCCTTCTCGCATACACGTCTACTTATTGTTCTTGTATGCGGTGGCTCCACTCTCTATCTGTTGACTGTTAGTTTGTCATTTTGATTGTTGGATGTTGTTAGGGATTGGAGATGGGTTGAATGTGATGTTGGATGTTGTTGGGGAGTGGAGATGGGTTGAATGTGATGTTGGGTGTTGGTAGTTTATTTTGAGTTAATCCAAACAACTCCCTTTCTTATATTGCTTGTAATATAAATCGTTTTGCCCAACTCTCCACATTCAAAATCTCTTTTCAAGAAGTGAGAGCCCAGCTCTCGACATGCTACTATTCAAATCATAAATTAATTCACAAATGTGTCCGTGGAGCCCACTTTTGCCAGCATATTTCACAGTGCTCAAGCAAAGATAACCAAAAAGAAACATATGCTAAAATGGCCATAAGGCCAACTCCCCGCTGAATAAAAGTCCATATGCTCTCTTTACTCACTCCCTCAACAAGCTGATCAAACCTTGCTTAATTCCTTCTTCCAGCAATGTGCTCACATATACTAGCTTAGGATCATCAAGCTCCCTAAGTTTATCTCTTCTAACGGATCTTGTACCTCATGTTGGCCATCTTCCTCATACTCCTCTTCGAACTCATCTTCATAAACCACTTCCGTCCTATGGGTATTCCACTGTTCCTCATCGCATACACTATCCAGAACCCGCTGCACACTAACTTTCCACACTGAGGCTGCAGCCACCTCGTTCTCCTTTCGGTTGTATTCAATCATCGATCTCCTCGATCTTCGACTGCATCAACGGCCTATATGGTCCGATGACAGTAGGTTTAAGTATCTGGTTCAACACTGAACTTGGGGTTGGGGACTGCATGTAAACAGGACTCCCTTTTCTATCCTCGCCAAGGACTTCGATGGGTCCTAAATTCCCTTTATAGTATCTGGCCTCCACTATGTTGGCATGAGCTTGGAAAGGCTGTGCATCGACTTCCACAATCTCCACATCATCTCATTTCAAAAATAGAAGGAGCTGGTGCATTGAGGATGGCATGCACTGATTTGCATGGATCAAATCTCTGCCTAACAAAGCTTGGAAGTTGGCAGATGAGTTGACAACAAAAAATGCGCACATAGACGACATACTTCCCACAGTAACATCAGCTGGGAAAACTTCAATGGTCATGGTGGTTTCCCCTGTAAATGCAGCAACAAAAACTTCTGTGGGGATCGTGTCATCTTCACTTTTGCCCAAAATTTTCAACATCCTCACTGACAAGACATTCACTGCCGAGCCATTGTCGATTAACACTTTGGACACTGACTTGTCATTCACATGAGCCTTGATGTATAAAAGCCTTATGTGATAAGTCATAGCGGTTGTTGGCTTTTCCAAAATCATCTGCATAGGCTTGTTAGGGTGATCTTCTCTGATGATAACTCCTGAACCTCTTTTGGGGAGTTTGTTGCCAGCCTTTACCTCTTCAACTACTATTTCTGACATTGACTCCCCGCACTCTTCCTCGACAAGTTTTAACTTTTCTGGTAGTATCGCCACTCCTGTGGCACAGTCCACTGAGATGTGGAACTTCCCTACACAGAAACTGAGTGTTTCCCTTTCTTGATTCTCATCATCACTCAGCAAATCATCGTCTTCGTCTACAAATTTATCTTCAGTGGCGGACCTACCAAACTTTGACCTACTTCCCACTTGTGATTCGATGACTAGCATATGGGTTTATTGTCCACCTTAGAAAGTTATTTCCTTTTTGTAGCTGCTCTTTCCCTCAACAGCCTTCTTTTCTGGGTTCAAGTTGGTGGCCTAGGGAATTTTTTGTGTTGGACCATTCTTCATGCGTCGGTGAATTCTTTTCTGGCAGGACATACAAATCTGGGTCGAACTTCCCTGACCTCTACGGTCTTTCACACTGGAGCTTCATTCACATGCCGATTTTTATCATGATAGAGTGATTTCTTCTTGATTTCTATCTTTCTTGGTTCGTCTTTGTACACGTTTTTCCTGTCCGAGTATCTCTGATTCTATTTGCGAGACAACTCCCCTCTAAACCATTGATTCTCAAGCATTGGTGTCTTGAAGAAATGTTGGTTCCTCGACCTAGAGACCGCAGATTCACCAACACTTCTGGGGAAATGCTGCTGAAATGTTCTTAGTCGATCGGTACTATACTTTCCAGTGACTTCAAACAGTTGACCCTTCGGGATCTAACATTTCTTAATTATTCGGTCTTTCACTGCAAAGGATCGGCTTCTTCTATTGTCATTCAAAAAATTTCTCAAATCTGTGACGTTCACGTTTACCGACGCCGCAGGAGGAAATGGGTCATTGTCCACTGTCAATGACTCTTGCTTGTCAGGGAATTTCAATATTCCTTTGTTGACTCTTTCATGCATAACATTCTTGAAAGCCCAACACAATTTAATGGAATGATTGTATGAGTTGTGATACTTACAGTATTCTCGACTTTTCAGATCTTCCTTAGCAGGAATTTGATGATCAGGTGGAAAAGTGATGAAATTTTCTTTAACTAGAGAATCAAATATATCATCTGTTTTGGAAATATCGAATGTGTATTGCATGTCCTTGGAGGGTTGGGAGCTATTCTTCTTTTCAGGTTATGTCGGCTTCTTTTTTAGCAGGGGAGCCGTACATGAACCAACTGATCGAATTTCTGCCAACACAACCTCTTCCATCTCCTGGTAATAAGAGCACGTTCTTGTTTTCTTGTTAGACGACTCCTCTATCAATAGTTCCTCATACTCCCTAACCTTTGCTGCAAGTTCAAAAAAATCTCTGAATTCCATATCCTGAAACTTCTTCTGCAGCTCAAAATCTAGTCCCTTTTGTGCTATTTTGACAAACTCAGTCTCTGGTAGAAACACCTTGCACCTGTTCTTTTTTTTTCCTTGAACCTATCAACAAACATATCAGCTGTTTCTCCTTTTTTTCCGAGACATCTTTGACAAATCAGTGATGCACACCTCAGGCTCAGTTCGGTAAAACTGAGTAAGGAATTGCTTCTCCATATCTTGCCAACTTAAGATTGAGTTTCGGGGAAGTGTGGCAGACCACGAAAATGTCGTGCCAGCAAGGGTATTTGGGAACAATCTTAAATTCAAACTAGTAAAGTTTTCCAAGTTCGCCAGCTCCCCACACCTTATAGTGAACCTAGCAATGTGCTTAAGGCTAAATTGACTATCTTCTCCAAAAAAATAGGCTGAAATCTGGTACCTTGTAACTTCTGGGAAATGGATTGTTGACATCTATGTGGTTGGGGTATGGCTTGTAAAACTCTGGACGGGCAATTTATCTGAAGGCCGGTCCATACATTTCTTGCACAGTTTCTCTCACCACATCATGATCTATCGTTGTTGCATTTTTTTTGGGGAGCGGATGGTGATAATAGTTTGCCCCCCGAGTCTGAGCCCCTGTACTGCAACCAACATTCCCTCTTTGGAAACTTCCATCAACTCTCTGATAACTCGAGTGTAGTATATCATCATACATTCCTGGTTGATACAAAGGATTAGTAATCACATAGACTTGGTTGACAGGTTGTTTCGAACTCCCTGCCCCATCTGTACGCGGATATGGCCAAACTCTTCCACCTAAAGTTTCCTCCCTTTTATGTTGTGGTGTATATCTTCCTTCCTGTTGGTTTGGAGGTGCGAACTTTGGGCGGCGGGGATCACCAGCCCTTTAGTTTCCTACTCCCTGGTCAAATTCATGGACTTGGTTGCTTCCCTGGTTCCCTTCATTTTCACTTGCACTCTGCTCTTTGTTGGTTGATTGATTCGATTTACTCAATACTATCTTCAAGCAATCAGACACACCTTTGGACAGTGCGTGTGATATTTCTTCAATTTTCATCGCAGTAAACTTTTCAACCAAATGATTTGAAATATGAGCATATACCTCTGGAACATGGCTTGAATGCAAATCCAACTCCCTGGTCGGCTTTCAGCAGCCGGTTGTTCTGTCTGCAAAGCAGAGTCTCTTCCTGGCTTGGTAGAGACTCCCCATCCCGTTGATTGACGTTTTCTTTCCTTCTTGGCGGCATAATGGTGTCCCACTGGGCGTGCCAAAAATTGTTTGCACAATATTTTTGATTTTCGGACGTGCCAGGTGTAAAAATGCAACGCTTTGTGTAAAAACAATGAAAATCTAATTTCTAAAATCCACGACGATTATGGACACTAAATTTGACCGTTCGTTATAGTCTCCTAAACTAATGCAACACCAAAACGAAAGAAAAGAAGATAGAAAATGATGAAATAAACTCCCAACATGATTGTGTATCAACAAATCAATGGAAAATCACAAAAACATGTAAAATATAACAAAATAGTACTAGAATATGTACGAGAATGCTAAAATGTGACTGAAAATGCATGAAAAAGCTTGATTAAATTTAAAAGAATTTTGCAGAGAGTTGCCTGGAGTTGTGCGAGAGATTGTTGTGTCCCTTCTATGTGTCGGCCGATTATTTTTCTTCTAGCAACTGTGCATCCTTCTCTACTCCACCATGATCCATGTTCTTCCACTATTTATCCCACGATCTATCTTATCTTTCTTCCCACGACCTTCTCCCTCTCAACGTCTCGTGATCAGTTTAAATTAATAGGATTTGATCTGCTATACTTGATGAGCTTGCATAATTTACATGTGTCTGTTTAATTTAATTTGGGTTTGTCTAATTTTAATTTTTAGCCCAAACAAGATGTTCTATTGATCCTAAATTGTGTCATCTTTACCAATTAGAATTCATATTAAACATCCATTTTTGTCGGGCCTACAAGAAATGACAATTATGGACCAAGAAATTTGACACATAATTCCACTTAATAACTTTAAAACATATCCCTCTTTATATGTTTTAAACATTATTATTCTACCGTCACATTTATACATATTTTTTCACATAAGATCCATCGTATTTGTGTGACAGATTTTTTACATAATATATCTAAACGAATATGAATTTGTGAAATCGTTTACCCATTTATTTTTATACAAAATCCCTTGAATTTAAATGCTATTGAAATAAATTTAATTTTAGTAAGAATGCATCCAATCTATATGCACAAAGTATCAATAAAAAGCTAATAAAAGAAGATGAAGCTAAAAAGTCAGACACGTGTCGCATATCTAACCTACAAGATCTTTTTGGAAAAATAATTTTTATCAAACTTCATTTATAAAAAATAACACTGTTTAAATATATTTAAATATTTTTTTAAAAAAATTATTTGACCAATAAGTCTAGTGGTCAATAAAGAAACCGCCATTAGAGTGTGCTGCTTCTTTTCTGCGACGCAGGCACTTGTACCTTACGGTTTGGCGGTTGTATGTAGCTTCTCGCTTTCATCGGATCGAGGGAAGCAATATTTTATTTTAATTAATTAATTTATTTGGTGCTAACGAATTGATTTGGGTTCCGAATTCTTGGTGGCTTGTTCATCAATAAATGGCCCCCCTTTCGTCGTCGGAGGATATCGGAGTTCAAAACCTAGCCATAACCCTAATCCCCGGCCTCCCCAACGATTTGGGGGCGTTGATTTTAGCTTTTGTCCCTTATGCTCACCACGCACGCCTCAAATCCACCTGCAAATCATGGAGACGTTTCTTCTCATCGAAAACCCTCATTTCTCTTCGACAGAATTACGTTGTTGCACCGCAGCTACTTTGTATTTTCCCACAAGACCCTTCGATTTTCTCTCCTTACTTGTTTGATCCGAAGAACCTCTCGTGGTGCCCCCTTCCACCTATGCCCTGCAACCCCCATGTTTATGGGTTGTCCAATTTCATCTCCGTTTCAGTGGGCCCCCACTTTTATGTACTCGGTGGATCCCTCTTCGATACCAGGTCGTTTCCCCTTGATCGCCCTTCCCCTTCCTCATCCGCGTTTCGCTTTGATTTTTCGACGTACTCTTGGGAATTACTGTCCCCTATGATCACCCCGCGTGGCAGCTTTGCTTGTGCTGCGGTCCCGGAGTTGGGGAAGATTGTGGTGGCGGGGGGTGGTTCTAGGCACACGATGTTTGGGGCAGCAGGAAGTAGGATGAGTTCGGTGGAGATGTATGATATTGGAAAGGATGAGTGGGTGGCTTTAGATGGGCTACCGAGGTTTCGAGCTGGGTGTGTTGGGTTCTTTCTTGGCAAGGAGTTTTGGGTAATGGGAGGATACGGGGAATCGAGAACAGTTTCAGGGGTGTTCCCTGTAGATGAATATTATAGAGATGCGGTAGTGATGGAGTTGAAAAATGGCAGTAAATGGAAGGAGCTTGGAGATATGTGGGAGGAAGGGGAGAGAAGGAGACTGGGGAAAATTGTGGTGGTGGAGGGACGTGGCCAGGATGGTCTTGGGATTTTCATGCTCGACAGGAGTGAAATATTCAGGTAAATTTACACTTTTGTTTGCTGTGATATTGTATTATTCGTTTACTAGACTTCAAAGTTCTTCGTTATCAGTAGACTGGAGATGCTACTTTTATTTCCACTTTCCTGGATGTAGTATTGCAATGGAGCACTACCTTACCTGGTTAAGATAATAGTTTTTCAAGGCTTTTAGAACTCATTTGAGCATGCTTGTTTCAGTTTAAGTATACCTTTGTTACTCAGTCCTATGATTATTTTTTGCATTCATACATCCACACAACATTCTAGAATTTCTTTACCCCTTTGTTGACCTTTCGGTATCTGTTGTGCTATATGGATACTTAAACGTTTTACGACTCTTTCTTTCCAGCTATGTATATGTCATTTTTAGTTTGTTGCTTAATCGTATAGCTAGCTGACAGACATCCTTGACTGACTTCTTATCTCACATTAAATTTGTAGTTTTCCTTCTCAGATTTAGTTCCTTTTTTAATCTAGATTACTCTTTTTTAGAGCTGGTACTGGAAGATGTTTGTTGTGCTGCTGGTCCTTACTAATCTGTTGAAGTTGATCTTTTTTATGCTCATGAGGAGAGATTAGAGAAAAAGGGTGTGTTTGGGATGATGAGTTAAGTTCATGGGTAGCCGAATTAAGGAATGTTGCTTGGTCAAAATGTTGTTAAGCTTCTGTGTGGAAAAATTTTGTTCAAAATGAAATGGTCAATCACCTTTGACCTTCCTGAAAACACCTAAACATGTAGCTCATGTGCATCAAAATGGATGAGAAAAGAGGAGGGGAGAGAGCTTCCAGAGATGTCGAAGTGGTTGGGAAGTGTTTCTTTTTAGATGTATAAACAAGTTTATGCTTGATACCATAAGAAGTCAGCAAAATGCTATCATTATCTCTGTTACAAGATCCAGTTTTCTCTTGCTGATTTTCTTGTGGTGTTCATTTATGAGATCCTCTTGATTTCTAGTGTTTCCTACATCTTTGACTTTTACCTTGATTTTCTAGACTGTCCAACACGAAGGCACAATTAATATTAATGACTGCTACAAAATTTCGATCGAGTAACAGCACTACCAATTTTAACAAATTGTCTTCTATACACATGATATATTATGCTGACAATTTCTATTCGAAACAAGTACTTTCTGCCGAAGAAACCTTGTATTCACGATCTTTCAAGTCATGCACACTCGTGACATTTGAGTGTTTGGAACCATTATTGGGTTGTATGTCCATACAATATGTATGAGTGGACAGCAGGAAATCAATATATTGAAAGTATTGAGTTCTACTGCTTTATGATTATACCAATTTAGTTATTCAGATAACATTTTGTTTGATACAGGTACAATATGATTTGTAATCGTTGGACAATGGAGACTGCCATACCTAAAAGAGCCTCTGATGATTCCTCGGTTGGTTTTATTGCATTAGATGGGGAGCTGCACTTGCTTACCCTTTTGAACATAAATGATTCAACGACAGAAAGCAGGCGATCTCGTCAACATAAGAGGTCGGCCGCATTGCTTATACAAATATACCATCCTGTCACGAGGACATGGAGATCCCTCGTTGCGAAGCCGCCCTTCCCCCCCTTAGATTTCAAAACTGCGGTGATGTGCACCATTAGACTGTAGATTCATATTACATGACGATTATGGAGCTATGTCGTTGTCTTTGTATGGCATTGCTATGTTCAAATGCTGTTTGTATGTTAAAAAAATGTACAGCTCGGCTAGTTTTTTTTCTGCACAGGATAATGGTTCTGGGGGAGTATGTGAATAAAAATTATACCAATGGATGTAAGTTGATGAACATTTATGTTATTTCTTCAATATAGTACATTCTTGTTTAAAATGCATCATTCTTGACCAACAAGAAACTCGATTTCCACCTGTTGATGTTTCTGAACTAATGTTTAAATGTAAGAAGATGTAAACGTTTCAGTATTTTCCGAAAGTTCGTTTATTTTATATGGTCGTACGATACTTAGTGGCTTCTAAAATCCGTTTTGTTCCATATGGAAACATTCAAAATAACGTCATGTTGTGAAAAGCGAAACGTGTATTAGTTAAATTCATGGTTTACAACTCAAATATGAAATCAAATTTCCTCAATATAATTAATGCCTTGGTTCGGACCAAGAAAATCAAGGTGAGAACAAGAATCACGAGGTTGAGTTCAGCACAAAGATGAATTTGAGGCCAAAATCTTCAAAGCCGCAAGTTTAAATCCCCCCAACGGATGAATACTGAATTTTGTTTTCCCAAGCCTATCTATATCTCCCTCGGTGATAAATTCATGAATCACCAGTGGGAAATTCGTGTCATTAATATGAAATTTTATTCGTTAATGTAATCAATTATTCACATAGTTTTGAATTTTCGTTCAAATTTTGGCATACTGAAACTAATTTGGACTTTCAGTTTGTTTTGGCAAAACTTCCACCAAGATTTCAAAAGCTTATCGAAATCTCATATCATAGATGTGTATATTTTTTAATTCATTATCGAATAGATTTTTGGGTGGAAAATTATATTTTGTTAATGTAAATAGCACTTTTTTCAATTATAATCATGTTATGAGTCAATTTGTAGTCTTTGCTCAGTAACTTGTATTTTTTCTCAATTTCGGTTCTTTTTTTTATTATTACCAAAATTGAAATTGGTCAGTGAAAATAGCTAACAACCGGATATGCTCAATTGGAAAATAAATTTGAATATTTTGGTGGGAAGTAGTTTATGTAATTTTTTTAAAAAAAACTAAATCAATATTTTATTTTATTTGCTTAGGTAGAATTTTTTTTTAAAAAAATGAAACATAGGTAATTTTCCACCAAAATCTCAAAATTTATTTTCTAGCTCAGCATACATGACCGAATTTGGTGATTTCCATTGGCTTATTTCAGTTTTGGGAAAAAAATAGACTTAAATAGAAAAAGTGCAGGTTACGATATCTGCACTTGCATGATTTTTTGTATCAATTCAATATTGCAATCGATATATAATATGTTGTTAGAAAGGGAGAAAATTGCATTTTTGATGATTTTTTTTATTAACGATTTTTTTTATCAAATTTAAATTTTAGTTATATATCTTTCTATTTTTGACAATTTTAGTAATTTTTATTTAGAATGTTGATGTGTCACTACACACTTCATTGACACAATCAGTGTCACATTATTTTCCATCAGTATCGTGTCAGAAAGATGATTAATTAACAAAAAAAAAAACAAAAATATTGAAATAAGACTAAAATTCGATAACATAGATAACCAAAATTCTAAAAGATAAAACATAAATGTCGAAACGATGAGATAGAATTATATAATCCAAATGGTCAATTCAAGATCATGTCATCAGATATAATTTTACCGATTCAACTTTCAAGTCTGCCTCAAATTTAATAAATTTATTATCAGGTTTAGAGTAAACCCCAAGAATAGAACGCGTTTTATTGCTTGAATGTGCGCGCTTGCTGTGTATTATGCGACCGCTCAATTTTGAATCAATGTTAAAGACCATACTAACTATATATCATTATAATAAGTTGAAAATATCCTAATACTCTACTCCATTCAAAATGAATCTGTTTCAATATTGCCAACAAATATAATCTTAAACCACAAAAACTGATATGAGATGGTCTCACGAGTCAATTTTGTGAGACAAATATTCTATTTTAGTCACACATGAAAAAATATTATTTTTTATTCTAATATTATTAGTTTTTATTATAGACAGAGTTGATATATATCATAAATAAAGATCTGTGATATCGTACCAGTTCATCATAAATTGGTTGGAAAAGGTGTTGTGATAACGTCTATATAATTTTTCAAATAGTTAGAAACCAATTTTTCATCAACTAAAAAAAAAAAAATTTAACAATTGATTATATATAATTAGTAGTCTCTCTCTCCGCTCTTGACCAATTCAATTTCATATTTTTTTTCTCTCAAAAAACATATCATTCCAGTCAACAGTCAAATCCCTGTGCACAAATTAATAAGGAAAAATTCAAGTCACACCTTTTCAATATACTATATATATACACACAAATCCCATATTCCATCACTCACAAATTTTTAAAATATTGCACAAAAAAAAATCTCTCTGCAAAAAAAAAAAAAAAAAAACCTTATAAATTACGAAGCATATATAATCTCCACTCAAACAAGATGATCAGGTCTGCGGGAATACTTATCTTTGCTATTATATCTGTATTTTTCCTACTTAACATGAAATCATGCGAAGGAACTCGAATTCTGGACGAAGAAGAAGAACAATGGATGCTGAAGGGACAAAATCTTCTGTTACAATCGTTGCAGGGTCGAACGCCTTCGCCGAACCCATGCACATGGATCCCCAACACAGGCACCGGCACATGCAAATTCGCAGCCATCAACGAGCGGAACTTCGCTGGCGGCAGCCCACCTTCTCCTCCTCCTCCTGGGCCAGCTGAAGCATATCCAAATCAAAATATGATTCAGTTTGGTGTGGCCAGTAGTAATCGTAAATAAAGCTGCTAATTGGCAATTCAAGTGAAAAATATTATGCTGTCTCAACATGTATACACCACGACTGACAAGATTAATTCTGGATTTTAAGATCATGTTTTTCTTTTAATCTTTTGTTTGGTTCAAGCATCAAGAACCAAGCATATATTTTTTTAATGTTTTTTCTTGTTCGTTCTTTTGTTCTTTCTATGTATGAATTTGTAGTTTTGTAATGAAATGTTATAAAGTTCAGCAATTAACAACATGCAATCGTATGTATTAATGTATATATATAATACATATAATACACTAAAAAAATGCTTAATTAGCAACAAATTAACATAAAACGTCGCTATTTAGTACGGATTTAAGTTATTTTGTCGTTACAATTAGCACGATTTACCTACCCTATTTTCTCCTATAAATAGCAGGTATCTTTCTCATTTACTGATTCTGAAATCTTTGAACTCTTAAGCATTATACATATTTTCTCCCAAATATTGCTTGTGTTCATCTTCAACCTGCTGACTTAAGCATCGGAGTGGCCACGCCGGACACCCCTCCGGCGCTCATTCACGAGTTCCTTTCATTGTTTGTAGGTGCTATTGAAGCCATTATCTTCACTCAAATTCCCTAAAAACTATAAATTATTGATTTGACCCGTTGGAGCTCCTTACCCGGCTCATCCATTTCAACGAAGTCACATCATATATGTATATGTTATATATTATATATATGTATATGTTATGAAAATTTAACTTATTGCTATATATTTTGTATAGAATTACGAGCATGCTATGTTTTATAATTATACGTTAGATGTATATATGTAGTATATATAAAACTTTCATGTGATGTAATAGTTTCATTTGAAAATGTTTTATGTTAGATTATTTATTTTATTGTAATATTTAATTATATGTTAGATTTACCTAGTATTCATATACAGATGCACGTGTTATAGCATATTTCTTTATGTATGATAATTTGATAATAATTATATAAATTTACAACGTAGCAAGATATCTGTGTATAATTATGGCTATTAATTATTACGTTCAGTAATTCATTAATGTATTACTTTTAAATAATAAATTATATTATATAATTATATTATTATATAATATTTTGAGTACTTATAATTTGAATATTGTTTATATTTATTCATATTCATAAATACTTATCATATTCAAACTTCAAAGTTAATTTAACTATAATTTTAGAGCATACATTTGCATAAAATTAAAATACCAAATGAAATATAATTTATTTGAAATTAATAATTATATAATAATATTTTATCTAAAAAATGTTTACATATAAATTAGTGGAGAAGTTATTAATAATTTTTCCAATAAAATAGAAACCCCATTGTAAAATATATTTTTTTTCATAAATTTTATGATTCATTGAGATAAATACTCTGTGTTCTTCAACTTTTTAATAGAGCATGCATGATATGTTAAAATAATTAAATTTTAACGAGTCTTGTATTAAATGGGAAAAAATGATTTACTAATCCATCAACACTAATTAATAAAATACATTTATGGTTATAAAGATTTGAGGAAATTTATAGCTTTCATCATAACATTTTTCTTTAAAGTTTTCAAATAACATTTTTCTTGATTCTTCAAGAATTTAAAATACGCTAAATATTTTTTTATATATATATGCTCTACTGGGTTAATTCCTCCTCTTACGATTGTTGTAAAGAAGATTAATCTTCAAGACAAAAATGACCAAAGAACATGCGAATTCTGAATCATGTTTTACAGGAACGTTAAGCCAAATATAAGAGTAAAAATTACATATAGTTGTTTTCTACAACAATGGGCCATTCACCCCACAACACAGATATACAAATGAAAATCAAGGTATATCTTACATCGGCAAGTTTACTACAGCTGTTTCATTTCAATAGAGCATCATCTAACATCTTCTTCAAGTGTTCACCAGTGCCACTCTGAGTTTGAATCGAGAATGTGTGTACAACTTCACCACTGTCGGATATGGAAATGGTGGATTCTTGGGCCATCACCTGATGCTCTCTCAATGTTTTTACAACTTCAGATACAGGGTGGGCGTCCAGCGGGAAGCTTACCCGTAAAACTGCATCTTCATGCCTTTCATGAAAATCTATATCTGGTATAGTCTGCTGGTTTTGGTTATGATTCACACTACCTTTCTCTGCTTCCAGGATCCTTATCTTAGTCTGAAGATCTGTTATATAGGCAATTGCATCACCAAGAAGCGAAGCTTTGTCCATTTTCGAGATATTTGGAACTACGGCCCGTAATGCATAAAAACGCTGGTTAAGTTTTTCACGTCTCTGTCTTTCTGCTTCTACGTGATTCAACGGCTCTTCCCTTCCATTTGCTGGTTTCCGACCCCTCTTTCTTGGTTTTCGTTCATCAGACAGAATCAATGAATCCTCATTCATTTGCTCGTTATTAGACCCAAGGATTTGTGAGTTCGATCCACCTACTATTATCTCATTCATGTGCGTAAACATTTTATTTTCACCATTATCACTTCGATGCCCATTTGAGGAGTTCCCATAAAGTTCAGCACCTCCAATTGTTTGTAAATCACAAGATTCTGAAGAAAATCCAGAATCATCTTCCACTTTCGGCGAAAAGCTAATACCTATTGGACCTGATTTCGAACCCCCAAGACTGAGTTCTCGTCCAAAAATTTTAGGAACGGGTTTTGGCTGAACGGGAATTGTCTTAACAACTATAGCCTTGGCTAACTGTATAATACTGGGGTCCTCCGGTATCGATTTTCTCGAACCAATCTCCACAACTCCTGATTTCAATGGAACAAACGCTACCGTCTCAAAATGAGTCAACTTTGCTAGATATGATCTTGATTGGTACCGTTCCAAACAGCTTTTTGCATCAGAAGCCCAAATCGATCTGCCTGAATTGAATGACTGGGAAGGAATTGACGGCTTATCAAAAGGGAAGGCAAAGTACATGGACGCGAGATAAAACATTTCGACAGCTGAAACTTGGTCTAAGTTCACTGCTACATTCTCATCTTCTGATCCCCCAAAAGAAGAAAGAATCTTTCGAAGCACGTGTCTTCTCCTATCTCCCTCGTTGGGTATATTTTCTTCAGAATCCTCACCTTCCTTTGGTTCTCTACAATGCCCATCCCCCCAAATTAAGGCTGATTTACCCGATTTTGATTTTGAAACATGCCAATAAATGGCGTATGTCCAATCAGATCCATCCACAATCTTGCAGAGTGCCTGCTGCACTCCCAGATCGCCACCAGATGCAGAGAACTCCGACAACACATTATTCGAAGCGGACCAAGCAAAATATTCAGCAGCTTCACTGCCTAATACACTTTCCCCAACAGCCTTTTCCTCTTCGTTTAACCAAAAATTGTTCCCCATCACAAATGACACAGAACTCAACTTTCAGATGTTAAATGGGAGTAATTCTCAATATATTCCAACACGGGCCCTCAAAAATAACCGACTTGCTTTACATACAAGTCTGAAAACAAAGACGCGAACTCGATCAAACACAACTACAATTACGAGATCTTCAACAGCTCCGTGACACATTGCAAAAATGTCGCATAAACCCTAGCAGCAAAATTTGGAATCTTGAACACCCTATACTCTGGGTCAGTACAGAGAACAAGTTTTTGAGCAACATGAAATCAAAAGTCACAGGAGACACCATAAAAAACACAACCTTACTGGGAAAAAGAAAAAGGTTGTACAAGAAAGCAGCACTTACTCCCAAACAGAAAAAGGCGATCGATCTAATTAGAAGAAACCCACCCAAGAAATCAATTTTACTAGGCTTTTTCTCGAAAATAAAATCAAAAGCATTGACACTTCAATTTCATGTACCAGACACAGAAAACGGAACCAAAGAAAACCCAAGTGATTGGAGTGGGATGAATCTTGGTATATATCCAGTTTTGAAGTCCGAGAAAGAAAGAGAGTTACAAGAAGTCAGAAATAGACGCGAGAAGACGAAATCAGGAGAAATGCATCGAACACAAGAAACAAAAGCATGTTTCGTCAAATTACCTGAGATTCAGTGGCATGGTTTTCATAGACGCCGCTCGTGTTTAATGTGACTTCACCTGGTTCTTCGGATCTGAACACTCCGTATGCCCATCGTATTGTCCTTTTTCTTTTCCTTTTTTCTTTTTCTGTTCCCTTACAAATATACGATGTTTATCCATATAGCAGATGATATAATTATTGTATTAGGCTTAATTAAATCTCACTATATTTAATCTCAAGAAATGTAAAACAAATATAACAAAAACTTTTGAGACGGTCTCACGGATTAATTTCGTAGGTAAAATCTCTTATTTGGGTCATCCATTAAAAAATATTACTTTTTATGCTAAGAGTATTACTTTTTATTGTGAATATCGATATGATTGACTCGTCTCACAGATAAAGATTCGTGAGACCGTCTCACAAGAGACCTACTCATCCCTTGAGTTTTGCGAAAATTAAGAAATAAGTTCAATTACGTTTAAAAGTACAAACATTTCAATGTAATTAAAACTTTTTTTTAGAATATGACAAACTTTAGAGATATTAAATTTAATTATTCCAGAAATATAACAAAAGAAAACGGCACCTCCAATTAGAGGGGAAAAACTATAATTTTTTTTTAAAAAAATAATCTTAAATAATATTTTAATTAATTATAAAAAATTATTTGGTATCAAAAGATTGATTCGGGACATTTTTTTAAAAATGGACCTGGTGTCATTATAGTAATTTTAAAAAACCATGTATTTTGCATTTAACGCACGTACGGAATTATTTATTTATCGGTCAAAATCAAAGGGGACATTTAACCTAGTTTCGGACATATTAAAATTGGTCTTCGAGCTAATCCTGCGAACGTTCAACCGGATTAGATGGACTATTTGAGTATAAAACTGGACATCATCAAAGCCCAACCGTTCTCTGCAAGAATTAGTGTATTTGGTCTTCGAGTTAGACTTCACAACATTCGAATTAATTCTCACTTTCAATTCATTTATATCAGAAGATCTTTTTGACTAATCATACGCAAAAAAATTGACGCACGATTCTCTTTCTCATGAAGTGGCTTTCGTTTTTGGCAAAGTGTTTGCTATCATTTTATGTACGTAGTGTACCAAAAATCACATAATGACAAAGACAAAGTTGCTTTTGCAACAGAAAAAGCAAACCTTGAATGTTTAAATCAAGAATAACTATGAATGGTAAGTGTCTTCGTTCATTTGAAGTCCCACAGATATCTTATAAGTCTACAAACTTTGTATTTTAAAGATTTTGAGCACTCTTACTTGAAAATTTCTCAAACCGCTCACAACCCCTTACTTTCAAGTCTTTATAGAGATCATCAAGGATCAACTGGTGCATCTCGCAAATTCTTAAACCGTTCTTTGAATGCTGACTATCGAGAGTTGTTGAACCATTGAATCGGAAGATTCACATATTTTACACTTGTTGTATTCGGTTTGAGTTGTACTAGGTGTTTCAATTTATGAGATGAATAAATTCTAAATTGAAATTAGTTTGTATAAGTTGTTGTAAAACCAAAGTTTTCTAGTGAATTCTTTCCTAATTAGAAGAAAGGGAGCCGTAGAATAATTAATCTTCACACTTCCGTAAATATCTTGTGTTGCTACTTTTATGCACTTATTACTTTCTGGTTTGCTTTGTTAAAAGATTATCCATTTGCTTATATAATTATCCAAATTCATCCGCACCCTTCCGTACTTTGAAAAAATTTAAATTTTTCCAGCCGCATCTGCCCAGTCGAGAAAATGACTGTTACATTTAATAAATGTTGAGTCTAGTTTGATAATCATTCAAAGCACAAATATTTTGAAAAGAGTTTCAAGAGTTTATTCACATTCTCTATAGATTGAGAGTCTCTTCATTCATTTGAAATGTCATGGATATCTTACAAGTCCACAAGCTCTGTATTTTCAAGATCTCGAGCACACTTACTTGAAAAATTATCAAACTGATCACAAACACTCGCTTTCAAGTCTTTGCCGATCATCAAAGACTAATCATTGCATCTCACAACTTCTCAAACCATTCCTTTAAACGCTAACCGCTGAGAGTTGTTGAACCGTTGAATCGAATGATTAACATATTTTACAGTTATTGTATTTGGTTGGGTTGTGCTATGAGTTTCAATTTAGGCAAGGAATAAATCATAAATTAAAGTTAGTTTGTCCAAGCAGTTGTAAAACCAAAGTTTTTTTGGGAATTTTTTTTAATTAGAAGAAAGGGAGACATATAAGGATTAATCTTCTAACTCCCATAAAATATCTTTTGTTTCCACTTTTACGCACTTATTACTTTCTAGTTTGCTTCGTTAAAAGATTAGTCATTTGATTATATCATTATATGGATCTAGCCACACCCTTCCACATTTTAAAAAAATTTTTTAAAGTGATCCAGCCATATCTGTCCGGTCGAGAAAATGACTTTTACATTTAATAACTGTTGAGTCCGGTTTGAGAACAATCTCAAGAACAAATATTTTGAAAAGAGTTACAAGAGTTTATTTACCTTGCTCTCTAAAATCTAAACATGATCATAACAAGTCGTATCAAAGTGGGTTTTCTCGACTTTTGATATAAATGTATTCATGGCTTCTTTTAAAAAGATTTCAATATTCTCAAAAAAAGATTATGATGACTGAAAATTTCTATGCAAGCATATCTTTTTGCCCAAGATGATGACATATGGTATGTCATTACATATGGGTGAAAATCCTTGAGGCTTAAAATCTCCATTGCTATAATTGAAGTCGGGGCTCAGATGGTGAAGAAGCACCGGTCCGAGTGTACTAATGAGGGCGAGAAGAAGGCCGATCTAGACAATATAGCTAAGGAAATTATCGACAATACGCTAGACAATAATATGTTTATCGAGATCAAGATGTGGTCAATGGTTAAAGAAATCTGGAAAATTTGACTTAGTTGCGTAAAGGAAATGACCATACCAAAGAAGACAAACTCATTGTTGTCATGCAGAAGTTTGACAGCACCAAGATGAAATCAAGAGAAACCTTAAATAAGTTTTATTATAGTTTTTGTACTATTATTATTGAAATTGTTGATCTTGTCAAATAATATACTAATCGTGAGCTTGATTTGAAAGTGATACGAGATCAGCCAGAGAATAAGATGTAAATAGGCGGCAATGAGAGAATCAAAACACCTCAACAAGATCGAGTTGCGTGATATTTTCACAGAACTCAAGGGATATGAGTTTGAGTTTGGCATTCGGGTTGAGGAAGAACCATCCACATCCGAGCCAACCAAGGCCCTAGGTTCAGCTGTTGTTGTCCCACCGGTCATTAAAGAGCCTCCATGCAAAAAGCTTGCAAAATATATTGACACTGAGGTTATGTCACTGTTTGTAAAATTATTTTTTTTAAAATTTATGCGCAAAATAAATATAAATTTGTTAGTGTTATCTAAAAAGAGCAAACAGATGATGGTCAAGGTTGTTACTGTAGCAAGAAGTACCATTTTATCGCATATTGCAACCGGCCCAGGAAAGATGAGAAAAAGTCATTAGAGAAAGGAAGGTCCAGGGATGACAAAAAATAATTCAAGAAGAAAAAGAGACTAGAAAGTGGTTGCTGACTAGAGAAAAATCAAATGGGCTAACTCGGACTCAGAAACATCCAGCTCAGAAACCTCATAAAGTGAAAATGATGAAGAACAGGTTCAATGTCTGATGACTGATGCAGAACCATAAACAGACAACGATCAGAAATGATAATATGCGAAGAATGTTCCAAATAACTTTGAATGAAAATCAAATGTTGATCAAGATGGTCGACACCTGAAACAAGTCTTCTACCTATTTGGAAAAAACGCAGGAGTTGCAAAAACCGGCTAGTTGTAAAACCAACCTATGTTATGACAACCAGGAATGCAGCTCTTCATAGATAAGTACTCAATCGTATTTAGACAAAGAAAAATCTAAAAGGACAAATTTTTTCCGATCCAAAAGAAGGCCTTATCCAGTCGGACGTAGCTCCGTGAAAGGAGGATCAAGCTGGTACTTAACAATAGGCTAATTCAAAAATGATACAGGTTGGATAGTAAGAGTGACCGACACTACAACAAAAATGGCTTTCGCAGCGCGCAAATTCGTTTTCCGTAGCGCACATTGCACGCTGCAAAGTTCTAAGCCGTTGAAAGTTCAAGATTATCCGCGGTGTACATGTGCGCGCTGTTAATCTTATTATCCGCGGCGTGCATATGCACGCCGTTAATACAATTATCTGCAGCGTGCAATGTATGCCGTTAATAATCAGTGCAAAATCTAATTTTAGCGACGGTTTTTAAATTGCCGTCGCTAAATTTATAGGCGACGGTTTTTAAACGGTCACTAAGTTTAGAGACGGTTTTAAAACTGTAGCTACATTTAGCGACGAGATTTCATAATCCGTCGTTAATTTTTTCGTTAAAATAAAAAAAATTACTTTTATAATTTAATAAATTTTTAAAAAAAACTTACAATCTAATAACAATACTCATGATTTTTAATAACATTTACAAATTAAGTAGATTTTTAATAACATTTACAAAGTAAGTAAAAATTGAAACAAAAAAATACACTAAATCGAAATTAAAATCCTAAAATCGAAACTAAAATCCTAAAATCGTGAGAAAAATTCTGAGTGTTGTGAAGGAAATGGGAAGGAAATGCGGATATTTATAGACTATTAGCAACGTTTGTATTAAAACCGTCGCTAATAGCGACGGTTGTATATTAAACCGTCGCCGATGTAAAAATTTGTGACGGGTAAAATAAAACTGTCGCTAAATATAGCGACGATTAATGCTAAATTGTCGCTAAATTTGGCGATGGTTATTTTAAACCATTGCTAGTTTTAAATCGGCGACGGATTAATAAAAAACTACTGTCGCTAAATTTAAATCTGCGACGGTTAAATAAACCGTCGCTAAATGATGGCTCCGCAGCGTTCGTGCCTTTATTGTGCGCTGCGAAAATTGCATAAGTTATTAACAGCTCACATATAACTGCACGCTGCGGATATTACTATCCGCAGCGTGCTTTTAATGCACGCCGTTAATACTGTCAAATGCAATAATATTAACAGCGCACATATGGATGCATGCCGTTAAAAGTAATATTCGCAGCGTGCTTTTAATGCACGCTGTTGATGACGTGCTACGGAAAATCATTTTTCTTGTAGTGCGACCCAAACAACATTCGGTGAGACCAATGACACAACATAGCACTGCATGTGATTATGCATAGCCACACATTTTTTTGGACACACACGGGTAGGCCCATTAGGGTAATTGAAGTATGGGTCTCGAAAGAGTTAATCCGATCAGTACCCAACTAGATGTGGGTGCTAAAAGATTGTTTCAATACCTGTATGTACAGAAGAAAAGGAAAGTTAAAGAATCTACCAGGTATCTAGCTAGTGGGTGCTCATGTAACGCCCCAGATTCGACGACTGTCCTCACTGTACCAAGACGAGTCTTTCCAGCGTGCTTATGTCCTCGCTCACACGCACCCTGGAAAACTTCCCAGGAGGTCACCCATCCAAAATTTCTCCAAGTCAAGCACGCTTAACTTTGGAGTTCTTATGTAATGAGCTACCGAAAAGAAGATGAACCTTCGTGATATGAGTAGTACAAATCAAATCTTTTAAGCCCTCTTCAACTGTACAGTCCATTACATTGAACAGTCTCGGAATCCCTCTCATTCCCTTGTGGGATCGGTTCATTCATGTTCCCTCCACCTAGAAGCTTGCCAGGAGCCGCTCATTGTCCGTGCAACTGATGGCACCGGCGATCACCCCCCGCCCTCTTCGGCCCCGGGCCTCAGAGCTCACATGACTGGAGATGCCAAATTTCTTTCAGAAATCATTAAATGCAAATGACCAACAATCACCTTTGGACACAATTCAAAGAATAATATTGTGGGTAAGAGTGAGATTATCTATGGTAAAGTCATTATTAAAAATGTTTTGCTATTTGAAAATCTTTGCTACAACCTGATTAAAATTAGCTAGTTGTGTGATAATTAGAGTTGTCAAAACGCGTCAGCAGGTGGGCCGGCCCGCAACCTGCCACACAACCCGCCACTTTTTAGTTATTTTTGGCGATTTGTGGCGGGTTGGGGTGGGTTTGCCCACAACCCTCCACAACCTACCATTTGGCGCTCCAGCCTGCCATTTGGGTGAGTCAAGAAATCGCCGACCCAACACTCCTATTTGCGCGGCGGGGCTGGCCAACCTGACTTCCTTGATCCATTTTTACTTTTACTATTCTATTGATAACGATTATTCTGTTGAATTTCACAAACATACATATACCATAAAATCTTTCCAGGGCAATATCATGATAACCAAACTAAGATAATAAAACACCTACAGAGTTAGTTGATTTAATGAACAATTTACTGAGTTTACATGTTTTGTTGCTATGAATGATAATAAACATTGGTCGAGATACAAGCGACTAAATCACTTTAACTTCAAATCTATTGCGAGTCTGAGCAAGCAAGAGTTGGTGACCGGACTGCCCATAATCGATTTTACCAAAAATAAGATCTGCACAGCTTCCTAGTTAGACAAGCAAGTGAGATATGCTTTTAAAATTTGTGGGTGTAAATCCTCCACACAATGCTTGAATTTGTTTCATTGGATCTATTCGCTATTATACTGGAAAAGAGCTCAGGGATAATGAGGTAAACTCTAGTGATAATAGATGATTATTTTAAGGATACTTGAGTGATTTTTCTACCGTCCAAAAACCAGAAAAATGTCCACTTGCTCAAGATTTTAAAACGGTTTCATAATGAGATATCTCTTGTGATATATAGGATAAGAAGTGAAATTTGCACTGAATTTACTAATAAAATACTCTCATCCTTTTCTAGATGACTAATGAATCAAACATGAGTTCTATGTTGCAAGATAACCTCAGCAAATGGTGTTGCTGATAGAAGAAACCAGACCTTAAAAGAAGCATCTAGAACAATTATTGCAGAGTCCGATATTTTTCAAAAACTTTGGGTAGAAGCATTCAATATAGCTTGGTATACTCATAACAGATCTACGATACATCAAAAAAACAGTAAGACTCCTTATGAGATATGGGATGACACAAAACCACATATTTCATAATTTAAAGTGTTTGGCTGCAAGTGATTCATCCACAATAATTGTAAAACTCATTTAACCTTTTTTATGCTAAATCTTATATGAGTTTATTTATTGGATATTCCTCAGTTAATAAAACTTATATAGTGTAATAGTCAGTCATTAAATGTAACGTTCATGTTATTTTTATGAAGCTTCTATTTTCCCAGCTGAAGAAGAGATCAATGGTCATGATTTGAGCAATAGCCTGGATGACACTAATATTGATGATGACAGTGATAATGATATTGATATAAGAAGAAATGGTGAAGCAGTACCTAAATTCGGTCCAGCTATACAAGAAGAATTTCCTATCGGACCGGATCAAGAAAAAAAGAGAGCCGGTGATTGAAAATCATTTGGAGGATGTTCCAGAGGAGAATATTCTGATGATGTTGATGATCAGCCCACTCAACCGTAAGACACAGATCTTCTTGGACCTAGATACTGGTGGAATAAAGATCATCAACCCGAGCTGGCCAACATTAACTCATCCCTACTTCTCTTAGAACTAAAACACAAATGCTTGATAAATTTTTGCATGCTACTCTCATTTTTGAACTAGAACCTAAGAAAGTAGATGATTCCTTAACATATTCTAGTTGGATAGATGTTACACAAAAAGAACTTAACCATTTTTAGAGCAATAAGCTATGACATTTAGTTATCAGAATAGTAAATCAACATGTTATCGGAACTAGATAGGTATTTAGGAAAAAAAAAAACAGGATGAGAGTGACCTATTAGTAGGAAATAAAGCTAGATTAGAAGCTCGATGTTAGATACATGAAGAAGATATCGACTATGATGAATCATTTTCTCACATTGCTAGACTTGAGACTATTAGATTCTTTCTTGAATTTGGTGCTTTCAAATATTTTAAGGTCTTTAAAATGAATGTTAAATATGCTTTCTTGAATGGATTATTGCATAAGAAAGTTTATGTTGAGCAACCGATTGACTTTATTAATCATGCATGTTCTAATTTTGTATACAAACTAGACAAAGCCCTGTATGGTTTGAAGTAAGCTCCCTAAGTTTGGTATGATACATTGTCCAAATTATTGATTGATCATTATTTTATCATCGGAACCATAGATAAGGCTCAAATTCACTAAAGGAGATCACACTATACTTTTTCAAATATATGTTGATGACATCATTTTTTGTTCTTTTCCAATCCAAGCTTATGTAGGATAAATTTGAGATGAGCAATGTGAGAGTTAACTTTTTTTCTCGGTTTACATGTCAAGAAAATTGAAATGGAAATCTTCATCAAACAAGCCAAATACACCAAGGAGTTGTTAAAGAAGTTTGGAATAGAAAGTTGTGCCGTTACTTATAATCCCATGAATCCATCAATCAAGTTATAAAAGAAGAAGGGTAAAACCGGTTAAGGTAACGGTATATCAAGGTTTGATTGGGTAACTGTTGTACTTAACTGCTAGCCAACCACACATTATGTTTGTGGTATGCCTTTGTGCTATATTTCAAGAAAACACTAAGCAATCTCATTACATTGCAGCTAAAAGATTCTTAAATATCTTAAATACACTAACAATGTGGGTCTTTGGTATCCCAAAAACTTAAATCTTAACTTTATTAGATATTCAGATGCAGATTATATAGGTTGAAAGATTGAACAGAAGAGTTTAAGTGGATCATCTCATAAAGAAGGATATTCAGTTGGAATACATCTCCACAGATCAACAAGCATCAAAATATCTACACCAAAACGCTAAGTCAGATAAAAACTTAGACAAGCCAATACATAAGTTTAGGCAATCTGGCTCGAATTTATGAAAGCTTGATCTTATCCTAACGAGTTTTGACCATTTTCATATCTTATTTTATAATAATCAGTTTTGAACAATCTATTTTTTTCAATTTTTTAAACTTTTAAATTACAATTTAATTACAATGAATTATGAGTATTAGATTAATTAATTACCGACATTTACTGTTAATTATTGTGTGAGTGTGCATACATTTAATTTCACCACCTATGGTCTCTCTTTCTCTTTTCAAATTTAAAAATTATGAACATGCGTACAAACAGGTGGATTGACACACTTGTCCCATGAGATCGAATATATACTCGAAAATTGTACCAAATCATTTCACATGCACACTTGAATACTATTTGATTTCACTCTGTTTTCTTCTTCCCAGAATTTCTCTCAAATTTCTCTTAGTTCTTTCTCAAATATTTCAATGTCATACCACAAGAATTGCGTTGCTATGGACTTTACCTCCGTTTTGGCCATGTCTAATGAGGCCATTACCTATGTATTACGCATGATAGAGGCGTCTGGCCTCCACAAAATTTCAATGTTGTGGCTATGTTTACTTGGAGGATGTGGTGGATAAGTTCTTGGCCACTGTCACCATGGAGCATGAGACCATTTTTTGTAGCATTGGAGGAGCCAACTTCTCATTTTCTTAGATGAGTTTTTCGTAAGCCTTCGAGTTGCCCTCCAAGGGTTTGAAAATTTTCTCGGACTTCACAGATGGGAACATTGATCTCTGGAGAAGCCAATTATCTTTACTCAGAGGCCCTCTCAATTCTACCTACAAGAAAAAATGGATATGAAGGTGGAAACTAGATCTTTGCGGATATAGTGGCCAAATTCTTTGTTGGCCAAAGCTCGGGCTTTTGAAAAGGTCACAATGGAGAAGTTTCTCTTCATGGCTATTATCGCTTCAAAAATTGATGTGAACTAGTCCAACATTACCTTTGGTATTTTTTGGCCATGGTGTAAGGTGAGAATCATCAAGGGTGCACGATTCAAATTTACTTCCAGCTGGTGAGAGATCATGCCAAGTAGGATGATGCCACTCCTTTAAACTCGTTGAAGGTTTTAAAGGCTCCTCTTGTGGAATCATTTGTTAAGAAAAACATGTAAACCTCTGAGGAGTTGTTCGCAGTCAATATTGAAAAAGGGTGAACAAGATGTCTAGAAAAAGACAATACAAAGAAAGATTTCGGCTAAGTTATCGGTGAAGAGAAGGTTGCAGCTGGTAGAGTCCAGCTCTGATAAAGATAGAGAGGATGTGTCTCTCAAAAAGTTTTTATTGCTATGAATAAGACAATGGTTGCAAAAAAGAAGCCAACCGGATACCAAGACAAGTGGTCCTAGGCCAAGAAAATCTGGTTGGTCAAACACATTTCTGAGCCAATCCGATATGCACCCATTCTAACCGTGCCTAATCAAGCTTAAGGGTGGGGTAAAATTGTGGAGCCCAACGTTACTTCAACAAAATCTGGGTTGTCCTAGATTGATCCCACATATGAAAGGAAAATGAAGATGGAAACCGAGTTGGTGACTCTCTCTGCGGCTCAAATCGCATTCAATTTGGTTGTTCAACAAGTGGATGAAATTGTGAAGAAGCGGTTGAGAAATTTTGATAACTGAACAAAATACCTCATCACTGTCCACTTCTCAACCATCCACAAAGAAAGAAGCCTCGAGAAGTGTCCACGCTTGAGGATAACATTCTGCGGTGGGCCAAGGCTGAAGTCATATATGAAGATATGTCAAGAATGGACTCCATAGGAATTCAATGGAGGTAAATTCTGATGAGGGTGATCATTTTGAGAAAAATAGATAACTTTGACCCTCTTAGTCAGACTGCATCTGATGACTTTGCTGTCATCCAAAAATTGGAGATTGTGGTATTTTCCATCTCTATGCCTATCAAGCTAAAATGGCAGAAGCTAGAGCTGCCTGAAGTCCCCTTCGCCGTCTAGTTTGAGGAGACCATTGAGGAAGCATTAAGCGGTTTCATTATTGGAGGAGGTCTTAGTGATCAAATGGAGGAGAACACCGAAGAAGAGATTCTTGAATATGCATTTGAACTAACCTCGGTGGGAAACTTTGAATCTACAGGACATACCAGTACTAGAAATTTCTTAACTCAAAAATAAGTAAATACTGTTGGGGATAATCAGCAACCAGAAGTAACTCCAGCTGGTGAAACTTCTATGCCGGATCAACTGACCAGTGTTAATGCCAATACGACTGGTTCTTCCCAAGGACAACTTGAGGTAAATATTAATATAAATATTCATTTTTCTCATTATTTTTTAGTTTTAGATCCAATTTCTACCGGGTACTCCCACCATGCCGAAGAAATACAGATGGGGTATCTCACTGTACTTCATTTGACTACAGTAAAGGAATTGGTCAATCATTGTCTGATTTTTACCTAGATCAATAGGCCTGAACCTTGACAAACTGGTTACCACAGAATAACCACACCACACTGCCACCATCTCCAATCTTTCTTCACCAAAACATAATCTTATGGGAGAATACGAGGAAGTTTCCCCAATTCTTCCCAAGTTTGAAACTTCAATATGGTTTAAACAGAAGCTCCTAGGGATGACCAGCCGAAACATAATGCATCCCAACTTGATGATACTGGACATTCCATAAAATATGACAATGAGGATGAAGATGAAGCAAACATCAACAATTTTTCTCTTTATTTCCATATGGAGGAGGGCATTAACAAGATGATTGTTGATGTGAAAGCTCACCAAATCTCTCATGAGGTTGGCTTTGGGAACTTCCGGAAACATCTGTAGAATGAATTTGTCGTGTTTTTTGGAACATTTCATGTTCGCAATCTTGATTTTGATGTTAACAAAACGTGTTATTGTATTTATAACATATTTACTCACGTGTGAAACTTCAAACACAAGAAGCAAACTCAAAATGAATTTCTGGCGAGATTCGATGTTTTGATGATATCTCTCAACTAGCTGATTTCTTCATGCTAACCGCCTATGCTTTGAATCCTCCTTAAAAGCTCTTGTTTGATCTTCAAGATGTTGGATTTATAGGCTCCAACAATGACATATACGTTAGATACAATAATATGACCGTTTGGAAAGTTTCTGTACTGTTTCTGAAATTACAACGGTCAAATTCGTCTTGCTGGACATATTCTCGAGTGGTCAACTGGTTCAGTTCAGTTGTTCTGGTTCAGTTCAGCTAGTCTGGTTCAGTTTAACTGGTCTGGTTTAGTTCAGCTGGTTCGGTTCAGTTTCAGCTGGTCTGGTTCAGTTCAACTGGTTCAATTTCAGCTGGTGTGCTGAAATCAGCCTAGCTGATTCCAGTTTGTGCAAAACTAGTAGTTTCATCGTCATTTATCCGTAGTTTAAGCTTCGATTCAGACTTTGACTTCTGAATATGATTTGTAGATCATCATCTTATCTTTTCAACGTATATTGAATCGCTTCATTCCAATAACCGAGCTGAGAGATATGACCAATATTCCGCAACTACTCATACCCAATTGATTGTTGTTTTCGTGCAATCAGTTTGGTAATTCAGCGATCAGTTAGACCTTGATAACATCTGATTTTGCCCAACTGACGTGAAATACGACTTGTTTCAAATTGCGTTTTTGGATCAGTCAAGTTGACGTATTGTCATTTGAATTATCCAGCTGAGAGATATGATCAGAAAACCGAAGCTCGCCAGAAATTTAATTTTGCTAAATTCAGTTTCAGTTTGCTTCTACTACAGCATATATGCTCTGTTTTCAATGAATAAACTGCTTTTTCTCAGGCATAAATAGGCTGAAAATTTTATACCGCTGTAAACCTCTATGAGTCTAGTTTGCAACGCAAGAAGCGGTTTGTCATTTGGACACTCGAGCAAGGAGATATGTTATTTTTCCTACGCTCGCTGCAAGCTGCACGAAAATTCAGTTTTGCATATTTATGTTTAAAAAATCTGATTTTTTCGAATTTTAAACATAAAAATCAGTTTCAATGCTCTTTCAAGAACAACACGCTCCGATACGACTTGTTAGAATCGATTAGGGGGATCATCGTTGAGCTACAATAGCTCGGTTCTTGAAATATTGAACACCAATGAATTAAATCGAGTTTGATTTTCAAACCAAGCAGAAGACACTCGAAATAATCTTTCGTAGAAAACGATTAAACATTTTGTAAACCATTTAAATTATATGCAAGTTGAATGAGTAAAAATATTTTGGTTAAAGTATTTTATCAAACACTTGGTGTGCAATATTTTGGTATTTGAAGAACACATAAAATGCTTCAACAATGCATCTTTAAAACAGTGGATATGATAAGTAAATGCAATAAACAAATAGACACGAATTTGTTTATGGATGTTCAGAGACTTCAAATGCTCTTAATCGTCATAACAACAAATACCAAGCGTAATTATGTCTGAAACTAACATAATTCAAATGGATTCTCATTTAAATTAAGTGCAATTCTTGCAGTTATCAAATATCTTATGAAGGTAAGAAACAATATCTCAAGTTAAGAAATTTATATTATTTTAGAAAAAAAATCATTATCTTATGTAAATAAAGTAGGTTATGAGATTTTAGTAGGCATAGAAGAAAATATAGCATGCATAATAAGTTTTGACTCTTCTTACAGTACAGAAAAAGGACGATTCGAGGAGAAAGATATCCAACGAAAATCGTTTGTGCTAGAGCATGCTAGGCTCATAGTCTTGATGAAAGAAAGATTTAGCAAAAGAAGAATTATTTTAAGTTTTGAGATAGTAATCATGATAATTTTAAGATAGAATAAAATAAATATGAATACGCATATATTCAGTACCGATTTTATTTAGTGTACTATGGTGAATTCAACGTCATTTTGGGAATTGATTGGTTGGACAAGAATCAAGCAATGGTAGATTGTCGGGTTAAGAATATCGAACTTCAAACCAAGAATAAATCGTATTTCATGGAAAGGCTAAGGAACACAAATCCCTCCTTTCTACTTCCCAGACCTAGAAAGTCATGAAGTATGCTGAAAAAGTCTATCTAGCAATAATGAGAAAAGTAAAAGAAAGAATCAAACTCAATCTATAAAATATTCTGGTGTTGCGAGAATTTGCGGAAGTTTTTCCAGAAGCATTACCTGGAATTATCTCAGACCGCGAAGTAGAATTCAAAAGTAACTTGATAACTCGTGCTGCACTAATATATAAGGAACCCTAGCAAATGGCTTCAGTTGAACTCAAGAAGCTAAAAGCGCAACTCCAAGATATGTTATATAAGAAACAAATCAAACCAAGTGCCTCTCCTTGGGGAGCTCCAGTCTTATTTGTAAATAAGAATGGTGAAAGTACAAGATTGTGTATCGATCTACAAAAAACTCAATAAGATCATAATCAATAATAAATGTCATCTTTCAAGAATAGATGACCTTTTTGATCAGTTAAAAAGAGTTGAGATCTTTTCAAAACACGATCTAAGGTCAGGCTGCCACAACTGAAGATCAAGGCATATGATAAACATCCTTAAAAACAAGGTATGAAGACCATGAGTTCATGATAGTGCCTAATGATCTGACCAATGCTCCAACAGCATTCATAGACCTCATGAACAGAGTGTTCAAAAATTCCTTGATAAGTTTGTGGTAGTATTTATTGATGACATTCTTGCATATTCAACAAGTGAGGAAGAACGCAAGGAACATTTTTACCTTACTCTACAGATGCTCAAAGAAAAATAGTTATACTCTAAATTCCAGAATTGTGAATTTTAGCTAAAAAAGAAAACGTCACATTCTTGGATCATATAATCTCATAAATGGGGATATCAATGGATCACGAGAAGGTGAAGACAATCATGGACTGGTCTTCAATAGCTATTCCGCTCACCAAGCTCATTCAGAAGAACTCTAAATTCAATTAGAATGAAGAATGTGATAATAGTTTTTAGACCCTCACTTCTACACCAGTATTATTACTTCCCGACTAAAACAAGAATTTCACAATTTACAAAGATGCATCAAAAGAGGATTGTGATGTGTTCTCATTCAAGAGGGGCTAGTAATTGCCTATGCATCGAAAAAATTAAAACCATGTGAGCAAAATTACCCAACACATGATATTGAATTAGAAGCAACTGTATTTGTGCCAAAGATTCGGAGAATAAATTCTTTGGTGCCAAATGTAAGATATTTACCGATCACCAAAGCCACAAATATTGTTCACACAAAATGGATTAACATGAGGCATAAAGGGTGGATCAAACTAATGAAAGATTATGACCAAACATTAAACTATCATCTGGGTAAGGCTAACAAGGTAGCTGATGTGCTAAGCCAAAAGGACATGGAGAAAGTAATCTTAGACTCACCACCAGCTCAACAATTCCTACAAGAATCAATGAAATTGAATCAAGATCAAGATCTCTCCTTGAAAAAAATTAAGGAACAACTCAAAGAAAGGAAAGCTTAAGAATTCCTGACTGATGAGAAAGGGATTCCGTGGATGAAAATACTTTTAAGAAACCAAAAATATTCAACAATATGTGATGTTTGAAACACACAAGTTGAAATTTGCAGTCCACCTTGGTAGTACCAAGATGTGCAGAGATTTTAAGGAAAAAAATTGTGGTGGAATAAAATGAAGAATGATTTGGTTGCTCGGTGCCAATTTTTTCGACTGGTCAAAGAACAAAAAAGGCCTAAACTGCAACCATTAGAAAAAAATCGAAGTGGAGACGAGAGCATATTTCCATAGACCTTGTGATAGAACTATAAAAAAAATTCAAGACAAAATCATGATGAGATTTGGATAATGGATAGGTTAACAAAACCGCACATTTCCTACATATCCATGTGATTATAATTTGACCAAGGTGGACACCATGTATATGAATAATATAGTAAGACTACACATTTTTCCAGCAAGCATTTTGTACAATAAGAACCCAAGGTTTGTTCCAATTTTGGAAATATTTTCAGGAAGTCATGGGTACCAAGATCACTCTCATCACGGCTTGTCAATCCCAAACTGATGGACAAAATGAGAATAAAAATACAGACCCTTGAAGATATTCTTAGGGCAGGTGCCATAGATTTCAGAGGAAATTGAAGTAAACACCTCCCCTTGATTGAATTTGCCGATATCAATAATTATCATGGAAATTTTGAAATGGCTCCTTAAAAGGCCATGTATGAACTAAAGTGTATGTCACCTCTACATTGGCGTGAAATTGGAGAAAAAGCTATCACGGTACCTGAACTATTCAAGTAACTGTTGATAAAGTAGTTATCATCAGGGATGAACTCAAAGCAACACAAGATCGACAAAAGAGATGGGCTGACTTAAAAATATTACTGTTAGAGTTCGGGGGCCGGTGAAAAGGCTTATCTCCAGGTTTCACCTATGAAATGAGTAGTTTGCTTCAGCAAATCTGAAAGATTAAACCCAAAATATGTCGGACCCTTCGAAATTCTCGAAAAAGTCGGAACCTTAGCTTATCGACTAGCCTTGTCACTAGACATGTCAAGATTCCACAACGTCTTCCACAATTCATAGATAAGAAGATACATCCCCGATCTGAATCATATTCTTGAAGTCGCACCATTGCTAATAGAAGGGAACCTGAATGAGGAAATAAAATATGAAGAGATCCCTATCTGCATAGTGGACACCAAAGACCACGTACCAAGACATCAGACCATATCATACGTCAAAATACAATTGTATAACCATACTAAACGAGAAACAACATGGGAGCTAGAAAAGAAGATGCGTACCCAATACCCGTACATTTTTGAAGATCAAACAAACGCAAGTTTCGAGAACGAAACTTCCAATAAGTAGGGTGGGGTGTGATGACTCGGATTTTCGAAGCAAATCACACAAATAATAAACCTCAGGAATTTTAGCTCAAGCTTGCCAAATTAAAAGCTCAACAGTTGAAATTGAAATTTCAGCTCATGATGTGAAAAATTCAGCATAGTAGAGCTCGTGACGTTGCAAAAACCACAAGACCAAAGTCGAGTGTCTCGAGGATGCAAACCCCTAGCTCATGAACTTGAAATTTTACCTTAAAGAAGCTTCATTCTTATGTCCTAGTTAAACCAAAATTGTAGCCAAGAGAAGAGCTAAGAGATTGGACAAATTTTATGTGTGTGAAATGACCTTTGAGTTAACCAAAATGACTCTTGGTTGATGATAAAATTTTGACTACTTGGGCACCAATTTTTCAGCCAAGACCACCCCTTGGAATGCCACAATTCAGCCTATAAATACCCTATCATATGCTGAAGAAATTCTACACAAAATCCTCCCAAAACCTCTTAACAATTCGAGCAACACAAGGCTACCAAAATCGTGCATTCAAAACCGAGTTCGTTCAGCAGCGAAGTATTGTTTCCAAGCAACACATTATGTTCATTTTTTAACTGTTAATTAAATCCAAAAGGTGCCCAAAGAAGTCGGGTGACAATCGAGTTACAACCGAGCCATTCGAAGCACACTAGTCGGACCTCCTCGAGCAATAAGTTGTGTTTGAGAGTGACTATTCGAGTTCGTACAACATCTGGCCAACAATTGTAAGGTCTCTTTCTCTCCCTTTATCTACCTTACTTCAAGCCAGGCAGCGCCAAACCGAGCACCAATATTTCAGGAAGTTGTCGACCACCAATCTAATTACGATCAAGTCTACCTCGAGCAACAAAAATCGTGTGTTTCCAGTCAAGATTGTGCAGTTTCTAACCAGAATTTTAAGGCATTTACCTACCCAAGGATCGCGTCCAAAATTTATTCGAGGTGTTGTCCAAAATAATACCCAAATCAGGTTCGAGTTCAGCCTAGGTTCTGTCCAAACTTCAATCAAGTTCGAACCACACCTTTGAATTATGGTAAGTGGGTTTTTGCATAAATATTATATGACATGCTTGTTTATTGTAAGTATGTCTACTTTTTAACGCCCCGAAAATTTAAAGGTCCACACGATCCACATGCATTTGAGTTATTAAATTCCTTGTGTATATCCATTAATTGTTTTTATTGCATAAATTAATTATGTTGTGCATATTGACATGTTTAAAATATATTTTTCTACATTATTGCATTAAAATATATTTTTAATGGTTATTCAAGTTGTGATCGAGGAATGGAGACCGATGACTGAAAAATAAAAAATGTTTTATTGGTTCATTGTTTTTAATTATTTAAATTGAGGGTTATTGTCCCAGTGGAAGCTCGACGATCGTGTTTTCATTCATACGAATATGAATACAAATACGAATACGTTAATATGTTGGCCAAAGCCCAGTTAACCGGTGAGAGTGTTGCTGGTGTCCCCGCTACCCAGTACTATGGTTTCTCTAGATGGATCCATCGCCCAATACGAATACGAATACGAGTCACAATTATCGATCTGAATTCAACGAAAGGAATATGAATATGAATATATTGATACGAATATGGATATGGATATGAATATGAATATTTTTATGATGATGATATGAAAATATTTACGCAAATATTTACGAAAATGTTTATGAAATGTTTATGAAAATGTTTATGTTTAAAGTTTATGCATCTGCATGAAAAGGTTGTTTTAAGTACAAGTATTTTTCACTGTTGTATGTGTTCTGTATATGTATTACTTGTTATCAATATTATGGTGTGTTGAGTCTTTAGACTCACTAGGTATGATTGATTCAAGTGATTATGATTATTATGTTTATGGAGGTCTTGATGGTTGATCTGACTGAACTCAAGGTGCACATAACCCGAGGACCGACGCTAGTTTTCCGTACTAGTTATTATTTATGATTTTAAGTTAAGTTAAAGATATTTTATATCTTTTTATTGATGTTATGAGAGATTTTTAAGAGGTTATAGTATGTGTTATATTTTTCAAATAATATTTTTAGGTTTGGTAAAATGGTTGACGATTTTACGATCTAAACTATATTTCCTTTGATTTCAGATATTAATTGGTCGTCTTATTTAAAAAATGGTGTCAATGTATTTTATATGTATTCAGCCGATTTAGAAAAAAAAAATTTTCTAGCACATTTTAAGAAAACGAATAGCAGACGTTTCAGTTGATATCAGAGCAATGGTTCAGCAAAGGGTTGTGCCACCATCAGTGCCAGGAAGCTCAGTTGTCAAGCCTCAATCTGTAAGTTTAAATGCTTTATATGATGTTAAATGCATAATTATATGAAATATATATTTACGTCACATGTTTAATAGCTCTATGAGGATATATGATTTATATGTTTTGGAATTTTTATACGTGGTACGATATGAAATAAGAAATTATTTGATTTCAACGCATGTTGATTTTGTGGTGGAATTGGACTATGTTGATTTTTAGATTTTAATATAGACGTTCTACTTTTTGGGTCACAAGTTAATCGTGAATATTATGAATTTCTTTGGGACAAGTAGATTTTCTAAGAAAATATTTATGATTCGTGGTTACTAGTTGAATTAATTTTTTAGAATTACTCATAAGTAGTAATGATTCGAAGACTGCGATTATCTTTGGAAGTAAGAAAATGTATAAATTGAGATTTTAAGTTTGATGAAAGGTAAGATTGATTTATAGAAATTGATTTTGGGTAAATAAGTTTAAAATTATTGAAATTATGTTATGAGAAACCTGTAGAAGGAAATTAAGAATGCCAAGAACTTATGGGTTAATTGTAGGAATTTTGAAATTAAAGACCAATTAGGATAATTTTTGAGGAAGTTAAGAATTAATTTTACAATTGTTAAGGAATTTGGGGACTAGTTTAGCAATACGTGAGATTTGAATGAGTTAAAAGATAAGAATTTTCGATGATTTAAACTTTTAAGAATATTTGAAACTTTGGGATATCTTGATTATAATGTTATAAGGAATGTTAATTAATGGTTTTTAAGGATGAATCAATTTTAGGCTTGAAAATCTAAGCGTTAGCGGATGCGTTTGGGATTTTAATGTTGAATTATGATAAGTTCATGAACATTTTGGGTATAATATAAGGAAAGTAATATACAATAAGTGTGGGCATCCATCTTTTAATATTAGGAATTGTAAAAAAAAAGTTGAAATTCGAGGTTATAATAGTAACAGCATTAAGTCATTATGGATCTTTTTAAGTTGCAAATTGCAAAATAAGAAATTAGAAGGTAAATTTAATTGGGATCTAGTAGACATAAAGACATTCTAGAACTTAAGTTTATCAGAGAAGCACAGCGGAAGCGTGGATTTTTGAGATACTAAAACTAAGTATAAACTTTGGGTTATCAAGGATAAGCGAATTTCAGGAACGAAATTCAATTGAAGGGGGGAATCAATGCCCCGAAAATTTAAAGGTCCAAGCGAACCACATGCATTTGAGTTATTAAATTCCTTGTGTATATCCATTAATTGTTTTTATTGCATAAATTAATTATGTTGTGCATATTGACATGTTTAAAATATATTTTTCTACATTATTGCATTAAAATGTATTTTTAATAGTTATTCGAGTTGCGATCGAGGAATGGAGACCGGTGACTGAAAAATAAAAAAAGTTTTTTTATTGGTTAATTGTTTTTAATTATTTAAATTGAGGGTTATGGTCCCAGTGAGAGCCCGACGATCGTGTTTTCATTGATACAAATACGAATACGAATACGTTAATATGTTGGCCAAGGCCCAGTTGACCGGTGAGAGTGTTGCTGATGTCCCCGCCACCAAGTACTGTGGTTTCTCCAGATGGATCCATCGCCCAATACGAATACGAATATGAGTCACAATTATCGATCTGAATTCAACGAAAAGAATGTGAATATGAATATGTTGATACGAATATGGATATGGATATGAATATGGATATGTTTATGATGATGATATGAAAATAATTACGAAAATGTTTACGAAAATGTTTATGAAAGGTTTATGAAAATGTTTATGTTTAACGTTTATGCATCTTCATGAAAAGGTTATTTTAAGTATAAGTATTTTTCATTGTTGCATGTGATATGTATATGTATTACTTGTTATTAAGATTATGGTGTGTTGAGTTTTTAGATTCACTAGGTGTGATTGATGCATGTGATTATGATGATTATGTTTATGGAGGTCTTGATGGTTGATATGACTGGATTGAAGTTGCACATAACCCGAGGACCGACGCTAGTTTTCCGCACTAGTTATTATTTATGATTTTAAGTTAAGTTAAAGATATTTTATATATTTTTATTGATGTCATGAAAGGTTTTTGAGGGGTTATAGTATGTGCTATATTTTTCAAATAATGTTTTTAGGTTTGGTAAAATGGTTGACGATTTTACGATCTAAACTATATTTCCTTTGATTTCAGATATTAGTTGGTCGTGTCATTTAAAAAATGATGTCAAGGTATTTTAAAGTATACATATATATGTATTCGGCCGATTTAAGGAATTTTTTTTTCCTAGCACGTTTTAAGAAAACGAATAGCAAACGTTTCATACTTATTGTTAGAAATATGCTACGATATATTTTAAAATCTCGATCGATGTACTATATGTTCATTCTGCTCTTGATTTCCTTTGATTATGTTGATTCCATTCAAAATTCTAATAAGTTCCGTTTGATGAATTTGATTATGTAATATACTGTTATGATTCGAGTTGTATATAGAATGAAGATAGTAAATTCTGTCTGGCCCCCATCAGTGGGTATAAAACTGTGTTATGTCTGGCCCCCCATCAGTGGGTAAAAAACTGTGTTCTGGCCTCACCCCTTAGAGGACTAACATATGGGAGACAATTTGACCATGGATAACGAGATTATAACAGTGTTTCGTTTGTTCTAATTTGATCTGTTCTGATAAGCTCTTTTCATCATTTCGATTATGATTATGTTAATATTCTGATATGATAAGTCGATATACTAAGTTTTGAAAATCTGTTTAGGATATGTATTTTAAATCTATATATATATATTTGTGGTAACCGATCGGCCCTCACTTCCTGAGTGTTTTCCAAAACGCTCACCCCCTTACATCTCTCCCCAGATAAGACTGAGGAACAAATGAATGATGAAGAGCAAGAAACATTCTGTGGCTGGTGATACTATCAAAAGATTGAAGATCAAGACTTTGTTTATTCTTAGTATTATTTTCTATTGTATTTCGCTTCTACAAACTACTGATGTAATTTTTATTATTATTCCATTGTCATTTTGAAAGACAATATTTCTTTATGAAAAAGACTGGTTTTGGCTACGAGATTTATTGTTGTATAAAAATACCAGATGTCATTTACGTCTAGGCCCCGGGGGCGAGACATCGTTGGTGTGGAAGCTCACCAAATATCTCATCAAGTTGTCTTTGGAAGCTTCCAGAAACAACTACTGGATTAAGTTTTCGTCCTTCATAAGTCTATAGATTCATTCTTTGACAAGATAACTACTCTTAAGAAACATAATAATAATACTTCTGCGGCTCTCTTTGTTCAGACCACTCAAGCTCAGAATAATCTTGAGGCTCGAATTGACCATGTTCAACCTACCCTGCAGCCAGTTGCAAGAAATGTTAGATTATATGCAGTGTAATGTAAAAAAGAGGGAAATAGAGAGGAAGCTGGAGGATGCTTAGATAAAGCAGGAAGATTTCAAGAGAACGAATGAACAAGATCATAAAAGGAAGATTCAAGAACATCATTACAAGAGCAAAAGTGGTGGTGGTGGTGGTGGTGTGCAGGTGGAAGTGAAAGTGGTGGCCGATTCAAGCACTAGTATAGGTTCAATAGGTGTAATAGGCTTTTATTTTATTTGCTTTGTAAAAATGTTATTTCATTAACTTATTGAAATACATTATCTTTTATCATATCTCGTCCATATTGTTGTATTGCATTCTTTTTGTATTTTGGGATTAATTTTGTCATCACCAAAAAGATAAATTTTTTATATTGTAATTCCTTAATTTGGTGATAACAGTAGCCATTTTATGTATTTATAGGAGTTGAACCGGAGTTCAAGAACTCTAGCCGCATTGCCTTCTAGAACCGATTTTCTCATGCTAGATCATATGAATGTTCAACTAGATGTTACGTCTAGCTGGATTTCTTCAAGCTAGAATATTTGAGTATCAAACAAGACATTCTCAAATCCCAAACAAACTCTATAAGAATCAGCGCATTTGGTCTTCCAGTTGGACTTCAGTAAGTTCAAAATAATCCTACCTACCAGCTCCTTTATATCAGAAGATATTTTTTACAAATACACGATAAACAAGACTATCAGAAGATCAGAATGTTTCCCAATAAGACAAAAAATTGTTACAGTCAACTTTTCAAAGTCGTTATTTTCTATTTTTGGCAAGAAGTCAACTATCATTTAATGCGATATAAGATGAATCAAGTATAGATAGAGACAAAGTTGTTTTCATCAGGAAAAAAAACAAAAACTGAACATTGAAAAGATTATTTCAAACATACAGATTTATTATTATAAAGTAATTAAATGTTTGAGGAGGAGAATTTTCTCAAATTACATGAATCCGAACCCAGGTTCGAGATTAATTTTTTACATGAACTATTCCAAAAATTTGGAATATTTGCAACAGGAAGATCTAACCAAGGTTAGATATCAAGAAGGAACTTATCAGAGTTCTAAAGTAAACTTATGATTCAAAATAACAGGTTCTTAGAAATAGTATCGGATTCCTCTAAACTCTCAGGAGATCTTAGAGAAATTCAAAAGACGGTACAAAATTATGTCAATATGATATATTATGTATCACAAAATGTGGAGAAAATCCTTGAAAATCAGGAAGAAATTTCTAGAATATTAAAGGATATTCGAACAAGACTTCAAAACCTAGAACAACAATCAAGTTTTTTAGTAAGAGGACTTCAGAAGGAAGGTTATCACCATCCTTTGGTACTGAACCCTTATTACATCAGAAAAAAAAAAGCCAAGGTCATGCCTAAACCTTTAACTGAAGAAGAAAAGATGATCAATCTAACTAAAACAGTTTCAGAAAAGAAATTAATCTGATGACAACGTTAGAAATGATTGGTCTGGAGGACCTACAAGAACTTACAGAATCTTTTGCAAATCTCAAAGTTGTAGATCTAAAGATGAACACGACTGGGGGTGAACAACCTACCATAACCTGGTCATCTTCACAAGAACCACCAAGAGAAAATGTGGGATCTCAAAATATAAATATGAGAGAATCCCAACCAGACTTTTACACTGGTGGAGAAGCACACCCAGCGGAAACAAGGTCAAGGAAGAATCAAATTCCTTTGCACCAGACACCCTATGGGAAATCTGTTCGAGAACCTATACATCCTTATGGGGTTATGCTTAACCTCGATGTATTAGATTCAAAAATAGAGAAGATCTCATAGATGATTGGGCATCTGCTATGAGAATTGCAGCAGGAACACTTGATCTCAATAGAGAAGGATTCATTAAACTTCTGGAAATGAGTCTTATGGGATCGGTGAAAATTGCCTGAGACATGACTTCGGTAGAAACCAAAGAATCAGTCCTAGCCGGAGAATCTCTTAGTGAGATAACCGCAAGAATGGCTACCCTCTTTAAAACCCAGTTTATAGAGGTAGACTATTTTAACAGTCAAGATACAGAGAAGAAAAAGAAATACACGCAAGCTCTGTATAGTCATGAATTACATGATATATTTTTAGTGGATGAATACATTATGTTATTCACTAAACATAGATGAAATTCAGGGGTCGAAGAAGATATAGCAATGCAGCTCTTCTTCGCCAAAATGCCAAGTCCCTGGAGAGAAATGTTCATAAGGGAATTTGTACCCGAAAATCCAGATGCATTGGCACGAAGAGCCTCTTTCCCTAGAGGAAAATTGGCAGAATGGTGTCATTTGGCAGCATTACAAAAGAATTACAAACATTTAAGGGGTATTAACAAATGTACTCCTTTGTATTGTAAAGAAAATGATCTTTCAACAATTATTGGAAGTAGACCACAGAAGCATAAGAGGAAAAGTTTCAGGACTCATCCTTATGCAAGAAGTGGAAGAAGTTCTTGGAA
>NC_133308.1:6888083-6894346 GCF_012295235.1 Primulina huaijiensis | reverse complement strand
CTTTAGTCAGACAACAATATCTCATAACATGGTCCAAAGGATCATTAAAGAAAATCCTAGTCTACAGAGATATCAAAGATTCTTTGCAGGACAGGTAGAAAAGTTCTTAGGAAATCTTGGTCTAAGAAACAAAAAGCATCATCTAATCTATAAAATTTCCAGAAGGGAAATGGCAATCCCAATGGAACTTACAGGAAATAGAATGGAGATGCAATTAATTCCTTATGAAGAAATTAAGGAAGAATTACAAAAATTCAAAATAGAAATAGCAAGGACTGTGTCCTGGATTCATATCGGAGCAATCTAGATTATGATAAAAGCTACTTTCAAAGAAAAAATAGATTCACCCGTTGATATTGCTATATGCGATAAAAGAATGTGGAACCTTCAAGATTCAGTACTGGGAACCATCTAAGGAAATCTCTGTGCAGGAAAAAAAATTGTAGGAGTAATCTATCCGATAATCGCCTACAACTTGGCAGATCGTGATTTTAGCCGAGCCTTGACATTACACCAGAATTTCAAGGAAAAAAGGCTAATGAAGGAAGGTAATAAGCCATATTCTATTACCTATCAGATTTCATATGCTCTATCTAATACACATCATTCAGAATTGTTTATTAGAAATGAGTTTATTGAAATACCCGAGATATTTGGAAAGGTTGCTTAGGCAATTTATCCAAAAAGAGTTGGATTTCCTTTAATACAGGAAACAGATATTCAAATACAAAACAAACTGATTCTACAAAGGAATCAAAGTCTTAGATTGGAATCAAGAAGATTATCTTTTCAAGGAGATAGAATTACGAGTTACGGGTGGGGAAAAACACATTTCCAAGAAACCAATAGGAGCCAAAAATTTTTTCTATAATAGGAAAATTTAGATGCCCAGAAGGGTAGAAGGAAGTATAAATAGTATTTGATATTACAAAACAAAGGAATCAATTTTCTTGTAATACCATATACTATTTAGAACAACCTATGATAGGAACTTACCAAGGAATTATTCAAATCGGAGAATTGGAAGTTCATATCAAAGGGATTCCAAGGAAAGAACCAGATCGATTGGTTATTGGACTAGAGTTTCTCGAGGAACATAAACTTTGGAAACGTCTAGAGTTTGGAATTGAGTTTATGGCAGATGATTGGATGTGGAAAATCCAATGACCACAAGTCCATTCTCGATTTACATTCCAGTAGGAATGTTGTGCGAATAATATAAGGCAGAATATATTGCTGCTTATATTGATTCAGGTGCTGGAATCTGTACAACAAAAAGAGGAGTCTTCCAGATAATTTGGAAGAAGATTTAACAAAGATTGCTGGAAGAGATTTCTCCAGAAGAATCTTAATCTTATGTAAAGGGATTAAGATGACAGTAATCATAATTGGAGTGCTGGAGAAACACCTTGGTGCAATGTAAAAACACCACCAATTTATTTTCATGATACTGGAGCTGACATTTTGCTCGGAAACAATTTCCTACAAATGTTTAAGTCCTATACTCAACAAAATGAGACTCGAAGATTAGTGTTCACAACACCTTGTGATCACAAAATCATAGTCAAGATACTAAGAGAGGCATTTTACAGAAAATTTCCAATCCAGTTCTGCAGCAAGCGTGGTAATGAAGGAAAAATTTCTGAACCCAAAAATGAAGGATTCTTGACGGTTTGGAAAAACAATGCTCCATTTAAGAGCAGATAAAGAGCTCCAACCAGAAAAAATAGAATGCCTTAAGATAGCTCTACATAAGAATGATGTAGAGTTTGAATCTAAGGTATCATTAGAAGATGTCAAGAAAAAGATCAAAGACAATTACAATGAAGATCCCTTGGCATGGTTGGACAAAAATCAACTCAAAGCTTGCCTCAAGATTAATGAAGGCAAAGAGTATGAATTTGTCCGTTGCAAGCCCATCCCAATGAACATAATTGATCAAATGGATATGCAGATTATAATCAAGGAACATTTGGACCTTGGATTAATCAAAGCAGGAATTTCACCATATAACAGTCCAGGATTTCTTGTAAGAAATCATGGTGAAATAAAAAGGAATAAACCCAGACTAGTTATTAATTATCAACAGATTAATAAGATTCTGGAATTTGATGGGTATTTCATACATAGTAGAGAACATCTAATTAGTTGCATACGCAATGCCAAGATATTATCTAAATTTGATTG
Organism: Primulina huaijiensis; assembly: GCF_012295235.1. Lineage (NCBI taxonomy): Eukaryota > Viridiplantae > Streptophyta > Magnoliopsida > Lamiales > Gesneriaceae > Primulina > Primulina huaijiensis. The sequence continues at coordinate 6,892,159 of NC_133308.1, read as the reverse complement.
TAAGTCTGGTTTTTATCAGATTCGGATGGAAGAAGAAAGAAATAAATTCACAGCTTTCTCTACACCACAAAGACATTATATCTGGGAGATATTACCAATGAGATTGGCTAATTCACCACAGATATTTCAAAGAAAAATGGATAATCTATTTAAAGATTATTTCAAATTTATGTTTGTCTATATTGACGATGTATTGATCGCATCTAAAAATATGGAAGAACATATTAAGCATCTAGAGATTTTCTCTGATGTTTGTAAAAAGGAAGGACCGGTTCTATCAGAAAAGAAAGCAGTTATTGCCACAAGAAAAATTGAATTTCTAGGAATAGATTTCGAGGAGTCTGGGATAATTTTGCAGGATCATATAGTAGAAAATGTGCAAAATTTTCCAAACGAGTTAAAAGAAAAGAAGCAACTTTAAAGTTTTCTGGGAGTTGTTAATTTTGCTGGAATGTTTATTAAAAATCTAACGAAACACAGGAAAGTGTTTAGTCCATTATTAAAGAAAGATGAAATATTTATATGGAAAAAAGAACACACAGAAGGACTTGTCTATTTGAAGGAGATTTGTAAAAATCTTCCAAAAATGGCTATTAATCAAGATGAAGATGATCTGATATTGTATACCGATGAGTGATCATTGGTGGGCTGCTGCAGTTTTAACCATGCTCACACCAGACAGAGAACAACCATGCAGATATTGTAGTGGACTCTTCTCAGATTCAGAAAACATAAGATGACATATCGACGAAAAAGAATTTTATGCAGTAAAAATGACTTTTGAAAAATGCCATTATTTTTACTTGCAAAGAAATTTACTTTGAAAGTTGATAATACATAGGTGAAAGCTTTCTTAAGGAATATAATTGAGTCTAAACCTGAGAAGACCAGATTATTAAGATGGCAGGTATTATGTCAAAATTATATTTTTGATATTGTGATAATTAAATCTCATGAAAATATTCTTGTAGATTTTTTAACAAGAGATGGACATCATTGACATTGATGCTATTATCAAGATGCAGAGGCATTTGAGGGAAAACCTTGAAATGCTTCAAAACGAGTTTAACAAGCTGGCTTTAAACGCAAAAGTTGCGGGAAGGCTACAACAAGCCGATAAGAGAATTGTCTCTGATCGAATCACATGATGTTTACAGGCGTATACTTAGTTATGGTCTGTAATGCAAAGGCCTATCCTCCAAGGCATTGAGAAGCCACTGGTTTCTCAAATGGAGAGTTTTCGAGTACAGAACTCTATACCTAGAGCAGGGGATTCAAATACCCCTAGCACAAGTATTAAGTCGGGATCATCTCCAGATGAGTCGGCTGAAACAAAAATTGAGACTCCAGATCCTTATCTTGAGTCTTCAAGTCAACACTTCACCTCGGGGATTGAAGAGGGAGAAATCAATCTTAGACCTGATATTGACAAGGGCGAATCTAAGGTTGGTACTAATGAAGTTACAATTTCTCCATTACAGATGTATCAACAATCGTGAGAGAAATTAAAAACAAGAGTAGACATTAACCCAGCTACCAACAGGGTTGATGTTTCAGGAAAAATCCTAGGCNTATGGTCTGTAATGCAAAGGCCTATCCTCCAAGGCATTGAGAAGCCACTGGTTTCTCAAATGGACAGTTTTCGAGTACAGAACNCCAGAAATTTCAGGACTACCCAAATGGATACATGAAGCTGTTCATGAAACTTGGACAAATAACGATTAATTGTCCAGAGTAGATATTATGAAGTTGTATTTTTTCAATGCAACACCAGAACCAGCAGGGAAAGGCTCACACGAAGCTTTTCATTTTATCAAGTTAAGGAGGCCATATTCAAATGTCCAGAAATTCATCAAGGATCCTCCTACAAACGAAACACCCCTGGTTTCTTCATTTAATGAAGATGACATCTCTACCAAGAGAACATGGGAATTTGGGTCTGTCTAACAGAGATGCACAAAGTCAAGTATCAATTTAAATTCTATCAAAATTCCTGTTAAATACAATGACAGGAAAAACAACAAGTTTTGCAGAAGACATATTTGAAAAGAGAAGAAATCTTATGTCGAACAGCAAGCTGCCGGCAAGCAAAGATACTCGTCGGAAATTCTGTAACATGGCACATGTGGGAAGATACTCGAAGAACATCTGCCTAAAATGCCAGAACCAGAAAGAACAAGAGTTTGGTAAAAGATTCAAGCCGAGATCTAATTGGAAACACTTTACCGACACCAGTACAAGTGGGGAAGGACCACAATCTCGTTTTCCTCGGGGATACAGAAAGCCAAAGATTCCCCGACAAAGCTAAAGTGGACATGTGACCATCCCACTAACAAAAAAAAAAAGAAGAACCACCATGTGAGTAGAATGCAAGGATCACCAATAATCGGTGGTAAAGGATAAAAGACCATTGGATTCTCTATCTTTAAAGATAAAGAAAATCCAATAAACGGACAAGAAACTTTAACCCCAAAATCATCTATAAAAAGAAGCTAAAACGAGGTAAAAGAAACACACTAGACTTAAACCTAATTGGAAACTGAAGAAAAATGTATTTCAGATATCTCAAAGTTTCGAGAAGCAGGATTAAGGCAACCAGAAAGTAGTTGAAAAATTTCAAAGAATACCATAAACTGCTGAAAGAATCAGGAAGGAAAATACAAGCTGACTTGATCCAAACGCATATATACTCTATATGCATGGATATAAAAGCTCAAGAAATGATTGTTTCTAGATTAATGATCTAGAAGAAGACAAATCAAGAAAAAGTGGAGGGACCACCTCGATGATAAAGAAAAAGAACCACTCAACCACTACAGAAAGTGGTCCATATGCAAGCTGTAAAGGCTCATAAAGAATTGAAATCCGAGTTTCAAATCCGGAGAGCCTTCTATAAATAAAGCATGAAAAAGGAAGTTGGGATCATTGAACATTTCCTCAATTTTTTTCAGAAATAAATTGTAATATTTATCTTTCTAGTTTATGTGTTTTGTAAGTTCAGGTCCTATCAGTAGCTAAACAAGTTTCTCCTCCTTTACAGGAGATTACTATGTAATAATATTTCGTATGTTTGAATAAAATAACCAAGGCTATTGACTCTCTCATGTATTAGTTTCAAATTGAACTATATACTATACACCTTGAGGTAGGAAACGAAACAGGGTTGTGCTAGGTGCTGTTGAAGGAATCTGCGTCAGGAACCATCTGTTGCGACTGCGTGGTTAGGCTGTGAGGAACAGTCTGTAAAACCATGTGGATATAACCCGACGGCATTCCAGTCAAAGAGGTAAATAGTTCAATTTATTATATTGAAGCATGATGAGCCATTTATAAAAATAAAAATAAAAAAAAAATCGATTATTTGAATATAGTATATAGGCTGGAAACCTTGCGTAGCTATATGTCTTGAAGCTATATGCTTTTAAGAACAAGTTCGATAGATATAACAATGTCACGTACCAAAATCATAGAATTAAGGATGTTTTTGAAAATTTTTGAAAAATGAGGAGTTTAAACAAAGAAATAAATGGATGGGGGGAGTGAGAAGAAAGTTGAGAATGTAAATGAGGAGTTATTGCAAGTTCTCTCTTAAAATATTTATTTTTAAGAGAAAACTTGCAATAAATTAGTTTTTGTTTTATAAATAATCTCTTCATCTTTTGTAATTTTTATAATGATATCATTAAAATTAATTATAATATATATGTTTACTCAAATGTAAAAAAAATTTTATGTATTCATATTATTTTGAAATTTATTATTTTTGTAGTGTCCAAAAAACCAGTATGTGTAAACCTCACGCATGATTATAACTGTTAATTTAATTAATTAGAGTGCTAGGCGATGCATGCTATATGTTTAAATTATTTTAAATGTCTATACGTTTATTTTTTTACAATTTAAAATTTTTTCTCGAGTTTTAGTTTTTGAGTCGAATAGTTGATGTCGGATCGAGAAAGGAGGCCGGAGACGATTGAGATGCTAAAATTTAATGTTATATTTTTATTTTAAGTCAAGAAATAATTTATTTTAAATGATTTATGAATTTTAGCATTAAAAGATCAAATTTAACTTAT